>NC_091220.1:6298040-6356590 GCF_040958095.1 Procambarus clarkii
TCCCATCTATGTTCGAGTACATTGTGTGTGTGTGTATGTGTGTCCGGTTTGTGGTGTGTCCGGTTATGCCTGTGGGTCCACGAGGCCATCTGTGTCCCCTCAGATGGTCTCCCTTATCACAGTCTATGGGTGTGTGTGAGTGTGAGTGCCCCTGTGATTGTTCGGGTGAGGGTGTGTGTGTGTGTGTGAGTGTCCGGGTTTATGTGAGGTTTGGTTCCAGGAAACATCCTTCCCCTTCCCCTCCCCATATCTCCTCCCTTATTCCCACCGTGGGTTCGAATCCCAGGTGATTAGACCTGCCCTAAGTCCATGGATCCAAGGTATCCATCCGTGGGCCCAACGGATTTCACCCCTTCCCCACTTTCCAAGGGCCAGGTCAATTCTAGCTATCCAGGAAACCTGTCGAAACAGAGGCAGCTACAGGAGGGGACACACAAATATTTGTGCCCTGCAGTTACACACCCGTTCCGACAGGCTCGATCGCAATCTATCCAGATGAGAACACGTTCTCTTCCGACTAGACCACGCTGGAATCGCTGTATGTCTCAAATTTGGTTCCTTTATTTATAGTTAGTATTTTTGGTGTATTAATTGATTTGTTTTAATTTTTTAATGACTTAGGTAGAGTGATTTAGGGAGTTGGGGGGGAGGTCGGGTTGTGTGTGTAGTGGATTGTACGAGATCGTGGTTTGTTAGTATTTATCTAGTTGTGTTCACCTAGTTGTGCTTGCGAGGGTTGAGCTCTGCTCTTTCGGCCCGCCTCTCAACTGCCAATCAATCAATTATTAATAACTAATAAAAAAAAATTCCACACACACACACACACCCAGGAAGCAGCCCGCAACAGCTGTCTAACGCTCATTTACATATTTACTGCTAAGTAACAGAGGGCATCAGAATGATAGAAACTCTGCTGATTTCCGTTTGTGCCATCACCGGGGGATCGAATGAGCTAGGATTACGAGTCGGGAGCGACGTCCACTCAGCAATAAAGCCCCCTAGTTTGTGTATTGGTGCAAAAGATAATTTGGGAGAGGTTAAGGGAAAGGAATGACGTTTGGTGGCCTTGAAAGCTCTGGAGGGGAGGGGGGTTGCCAGTTATGAATTAAAATTGTTATTTTTTAAGATAGGATATATATGCAAAAGACGTTGCGAGATATAGTAAGAAAAGTGTTTCTGACTGAAGTTAGGTACTGTGTGATTGACTTGTATGTTAGGAAAAAGAATATTTATTAGAAACTTAGATAATCTTTAGAAATGTTTCTTCTTAAATAGTTGCAAATTATTGTGTGAAAAGCCTATGGTTACCGTACCTTAAACAAACACTCGTGAGCACAATTAGTCCACGGGATTCAGAGAGAGTGAGAATGAACAGCGAAATAGTAACAAAAAATGTGACAATGAGGGGAAACTATGTCATTCAAACGTTAACCATATAAATTACAGTAACACTAACTGAGCGTCTACATACATATTCCAATCAATTTATGTTAACCATTTTAGGGTTGGTTAGGTTCGGTTATATATCTACATTAGTTTTAACTCAAATGAAAAGAACTTAACTCATACATAATGAAATGAACACTTTTATCATTTCATAAGAAAAAAATTAGAGAAAATATATTAATTCAGGAAAACTTGGCTTATTAGGCAAATCGGGCCTTGCATAGTAGGCTGAGAAGTGCGTTCTGGCTACTAGGTACGACATATATATATATATATATATATATATATATATATATATATATATATATATATATATATATATATATATATATATATTATTTTTATTTATTTATTTTTAAAAATATGTTATATTTATAAATATGTATGTATATTTAAATATTGATATATACCTGTGGGTCCAGGAGGCCATCTGTGTCCCCTCAGATGGTCTCCCTTATCACAGTTTGTGTCTATGGATGTGTGTCTGTGTGTGTGTTTATCCCTGTGAGTGTCCGTGTGAGTGTGTGAGAGTCCGGTTGCGTGTGTGTCCGGTTATGCCTGTGGGTCCACGAGGCCATCTGTGTCCCCTCAGATGGTCTCCCTTATCACAGTCTATGGGTGTGTGTGAGTGTGAGTGCCCCTGTGATTGTTCGGGTGAGGGTGTGTGTGTGTGTGTGAGTGTCCGGGTTTATGTGAGGTTTGGTTCCAGGAAACATCCTTCCCCTTCCCCTCCCCATATCTCCTCCCTTATTCCCACCGTGGGTTCGAATCCCAGGTGATTAGACCTGCCCTAAGTCCATGGATCCAAGGTATCCATCCGTGGGCCCAACGGATTTCACCCCTTCCCCACTTTCCAAGGGCCAGGTCAATTCTAGCTATCCAGGAAACCTGTCGAAACAGAGGCAGCTACAGGAGGGGACACACAAATATTTGTGCCCTGCAGTTACACACCCGTTCCGACAGGCTCGATCGCAATCTATCCAGATGAGAACACGTTCTCTTCCGACTAGACCACGCTGGAATCGCTGTATGTCTCAAATTTGGTTCCTTTATTTATAGTTAGTATTTTTGGTGTATTAATTGATTTGTTTTAATTTTTTAATGACTTAGGTAGAGTGATTTAGGGAGTTGGGGGGGAGGTCGGGTTGTGTGTGTAGTGGATTGTACGAGATCGTGGTTTGTTAGTATTTATCTAGTTGTGTTCACCTAGTTGTGCTTGCGAGGGTTGAGCTCTGCTCTTTCGGCCCGCCTCTCAACTGCCAATCAATCAATTATTAATAACTAATAAAAAAAAATTCCACACACACACACACACCCAGGAAGCAGCCCGCAACAGCTGTCTAACGCTCATTTACATATTTACTGCTAAGTAACAGAGGGCATCAGAATGATAGAAACTCTGCTGATTTCCGTTTGTGCCATCACCGGGGGATCGAATGAGCTAGGATTACGAGTCGGGAGCGACGTCCACTCAGCAATAAAGCCCCCTAGTTTGTGTATTGGTGCAAAAGATAATTTGGGAGAGGTTAAGGGAAAGGAATGACGTTTGGTGGCCTTGAAAGCTCTGGAGGGGAGGGGGGTTGCCAGTTATGAATTAAAATTGTTATTTTTTAAGATAGGATATATATGCAAAAGACGTTGCGAGATATAGTAAGAAAAGTGTTTCTGACTGAAGTTAGGTACTGTGTGATTGACTTGTATGTTAGGAAAAAGAATATTTATTAGAAACTTAGATAATCTTTAGAAATGTTTCTTCTTAAATAGTTGCAAATTATTGTGTGAAAAGCCTATGGTTACCGTACCTTAAACAAACACTCGTGAGCACAATTAGTCCACGGGATTCAGAGAGAGTGAGAATGAACAGCGAAATAGTAACAAAAAATGTGACAATGAGGGGAAACTATGTCATTCAAACGTTAACCATATAAATTACAGTAACACTAACTGAGCGTCTACATACATATTCCAATCAATTTATGTTAACCATTTTAGGGTTGGTTAGGTTCGGTTATATATCTACATTAGTTTTAACTCAAATGAAAAGAACTTAACTCATACATAATGAAATGAACACTTTTATCATTTCATAAGAAAAAAATTAGAGAAAATATATTAATTCAGGAAAACTTGGCTTATTAGGCAAATCGGGCCTTGCATAGTAGGCTGAGAAGTGCGTTCTGGCTACTAGGTACGACATATATATATATATTATATATATATATATATATTATATATATATATAATATATATAATAATATATATATATAATATATAATTTTTATTTTATTTATTTATTTTTTAAAAATATGTTATATTTATAAATATGTATGTATATTTAAATATTGATATATACCTGTGGGTCCAGGAGGCCATCTGTGTCCCCTCAGATGGTCTCCCTTATCACAGTTTGTGTCTATGGATGTGTGTCTGTGTGTGTGTTTATCCCTGTGAGTGTCCGTGTGAGTGTGTGAGAGTCCGGTTGCGTGTGTGTCCGGTTATGCCTGTGGGTCCACGAGGCCATCTGTGTCCCCTCAGATGGTCTCCCTTATCACAGTCTATGGGTGTGTGTGAGTGTGAGTGCCCCTGTGATTGTTCGGGTGAGGGTGTGTGTGTGTGTGTGAGTGTCCGGGTTTATGTGAGGTTTGGTTCCAGGAAACATCCTTCCCCTTCCCCTCCCCATATCTCCTCCCTTATTCCCACCGTGGGTTCGAATCCCAGGTGATTAGACCTGCCCTAAGTCCATGGATCCAAGGTATCCATCCGTGGGCCCAACGGATTTCACCCCTTCCCCACTTTCCAAGGGCCAGGTCAATTCTAGCTATCCAGGAAACCTGTCGAAACAGAGGCAGCTACAGGAGGGGACACACAAATATTTGTGCCCTGCAGTTACACACCCGTTCCGACAGGCTCGATCGCAATCTATCCAGATGAGAACACGTTCTCTTCCGACTAGACCACGCTGGAATCGCTGTATGTCTCAAATTTGGTTCCTTTATTTATAGTTAGTATTTTTGGTGTATTAATTGATTTGTTTTAATTTTTTAATGACTTAGGTAGAGTGATTTAGGGAGTTGGGGGGGAGGTCGGGTTGTGTGTGTAGTGGATTGTACGAGATCGTGGTTTGTTAGTATTTATCTAGTTGTGTTCACCTAGTTGTGCTTGCGAGGGTTGAGCTCTGCTCTTTCGGCCCGCCTCTCAACTGCCAATCAATCAATTATTAATAACTAATAAAAAAAAATTCCACACACACACACACACCCAGGAAGCAGCCCGCAACAGCTGTCTAACGCTCATTTACATATTTACTGCTAAGTAACAGAGGGCATCAGAATGATAGAAACTCTGCTGATTTCCGTTTGTGCCATCACCGGGGGATCGAATGAGCTAGGATTACGAGTCGGGAGCGACGTCCACTCAGCAATAAAGCCCCCTAGTTTGTGTATTGGTGCAAAAGATAATTTGGGAGAGGTTAAGGGAAAGGAATGACGTTTGGTGGCCTTGAAAGCTCTGGAGGGGAGGGGGGTTGCCAGTTATGAATTAAAATTGTTATTTTTTAAGATAGGATATATATGCAAAAGACGTTGCGAGATATAGTAAGAAAAGTGTTTCTGACTGAAGTTAGGTACTGTGTGATTGACTTGTATGTTAGGAAAAAGAATATTTATTAGAAACTTAGATAATCTTTAGAAATGTTTCTTCTTAAATAGTTGCAAATTATTGTGTGAAAAGCCTATGGTTACCGTACCTTAAACAAACACTCGTGAGCACAATTAGTCCACGGGATTCAGAGAGAGTGAGAATGAACAGCGAAATAGTAACAAAAAATGTGACAATGAGGGGAAACTATGTCATTCAAACGTTAACCATATAAATTACAGTAACACTAACTGAGCGTCTACATACATATTCCAATCAATTTATGTTAACCATTTTAGGGTTGGTTAGGTTCGGTTATATATCTACATTAGTTTTAACTCAAATGAAAAGAACTTAACTCATACATAATGAAATGAACACTTTTATCATTTCATAAGAAAAAAATTAGAGAAAATATATTAATTCAGGAAAACTTGGCTTATTAGGCAAATCGGGCCTTGCATAGTAGGCTGAGAAGTGCGTTCTGGCTACTAGGTACGACATATATATATATATATATATATATATATATATATATATATATATATATATAATATATATATATATATATATATTAATTTTTATTTTATTTATTTATTTTTTAAAAATATGTTATATTTATAAATATGTATGTATATTTAAATATTGATATATACCTGTGGGTCCAGGAGGCCATCTGTGTCCCCTCAGATGGTCTCCCTTATCACAGTTTGTGTCTATGGATGTGTGTCTGTGTGTGTGTTTATCCCTGTGAGTGTCCGTGTGAGTGTGTGAGAGTCCGGTTGCGTGTGTGTCCGGTTATGCCTGTGGGTCCACGAGGCCATCTGTGTCCCCTCAGATGGTCTCCCTTATCACAGTCTATGGGTGTGTGTGAGTGTGAGTGCCCCTGTGATTGTTCGGGTGAGGGTGTGTGTGTGTGTGTGAGTGTCCGGGTTTATGTGAGGTTTGGTTCCAGGAAACATCCTTCCCCTTCCCCTCCCCATATCTCCTCCCTTATTCCCACCGTGGGTTCGAATCCCAGGTGATTAGACCTGCCCTAAGTCCATGGATCCAAGGTATCCATCCGTGGGCCCAACGGATTTCACCCCTTCCCCACTTTCCAAGGGCCAGGTCAATTCTAGCTATCCAGGAAACCTGTCGAAACAGAGGCAGCTACAGGAGGGGACACACAAATATTTGTGCCCTGCAGTTACACACCCGTTCCGACAGGCTCGATCGCAATCTATCCAGATGAGAACACGTTCTCTTCCGACTAGACCACGCTGGAATCGCTGTATGTCTCAAATTTGGTTCCTTTATTTATAGTTAGTATTTTTGGTGTATTAATTGATTTGTTTTAATTTTTTAATGACTTAGGTAGAGTGATTTAGGGAGTTGGGGGGAGGTCGGGTTGTGTGTGTAGTGGATTGTACGAGATCGTGGTTTGTTAGTATTTATCTAGTTGTGTTCACCTAGTTGTGCTTGCGAGGGTTGAGCTCTGCTCTTTCGGCCCGCCTCTCAACTGCCAATCAATCAATTATTAATAACTAATAAAAAAAAATTCCACACACACACACACACCCAGGAAGCAGCCCGCAACAGCTGTCTAACGCTCATTTACATATTTACTGCTAAGTAACAGAGGGCATCAGAATGATAGAAACTCTGCTGATTTCCGTTTGTGCCATCACCGGGGGATCGAATGAGCTAGGATTACGAGTCGGGAGCGACGTCCACTCAGCAATAAAGCCCCCTAGTTTGTGTATTGGTGCAAAAGATAATTTGGGAGAGGTTAAGGGAAAGGAATGACGTTTGGTGGCCTTGAAAGCTCTGGAGGGGAGGGGGGTTGCCAGTTATGAATTAAAATTGTTATTTTTTAAGATAGGATATATATGCAAAAGACGTTGCGAGATATAGTAAGAAAAGTGTTTCTGACTGAAGTTAGGTACTGTGTGATTGACTTGTATGTTAGGAAAAAGAATATTTATTAGAAACTTAGATAATCTTTAGAAATGTTTCTTCTTAAATAGTTGCAAATTATTGTGTGAAAAGCCTATGGTTACCGTACCTTAAACAAACACTCGTGAGCACAATTAGTCCACGGGATTCAGAGAGAGTGAGAATGAACAGCGAAATAGTAACAAAAAATGTGACAATGAGGGGAAACTATGTCATTCAAACGTTAACCATATAAATTACAGTAACACTAACTGAGCGTCTACATACATATTCCAATCAATTTATGTTAACCATTTTAGGGTTGGTTAGGTTCGGTTATATATCTACATTAGTTTTAACTCAAATGAAAAGAACTTAACTCATACATAATGAAATGAACACTTTTATCATTTCATAAGAAAAAAATTAGAGAAAATATATTAATTCAGGAAAACTTGGCTTATTAGGCAAATCGGGCCTTGCATAGTAGGCTGAGAAGTGCGTTCTGGCTACTAGGTACGACATATATATATATATATATATATATATATATATATATATATATATATATATATATATATATATATATATATATATATATATATATATTAATTTTATTTTATTTATTTATTTTTAAAAATATGTTATATTTATAAATATGTATGTATATTTAAATATTGATATATACCTGTGGGTCCAGGAGGCCATCTGTGTCCCCTCAGATGGTCTCCCTTATCACAGTTTGTGTCTATGGATGTGTGTCTGTGTGTGTGTTTATCCCTGTGAGTGTCCGTGTGAGTGTGTGAGAGTCCGGTTGCGTGTGTGTCCGGTTATGCCTGTGGGTCCACGAGGCCATCTGTGTCCCCTCAGATGGTCTCCCTTATCACAGTCTATGGGTGTGTGTGAGTGTGAGTGCCCCTGTGATTGTTCGGGTGAGGGTGTGTGTGTGTGTGTGAGTGTCCGGGTTTATGTGAGGTTTGGTTCCAGGAAACATCCTTCCCCTTCCCCTCCCCATATCTCCTCCCTTATTCCCACCGTGGGTTCGAATCCCAGGTGATTAGACCTGCCCTAAGTCCATGGATCCAAGGTATCCATCCGTGGGCCCAACGGATTTCACCCCTTCCCCACTTTCCAAGGGCCAGGTCAATTCTAGCTATCCAGGAAACCTGTCGAAACAGAGGCAGCTACAGGAGGGGACACACAAATATTTGTGCCCTGCAGTTACACACCCGTTCCGACAGGCTCGATCGCAATCTATCCAGATGAGAACACGTTCTCTTCCGACTAGACCACGCTGGAATCGCTGTATGTCTCAAATTTGGTTCCTTTATTTATAGTTAGTATTTTTGGTGTATTAATTGATTTGTTTTAATTTTTTAATGACTTAGGTAGAGTGATTTAGGGAGTTGGGGGGGAGGTCGGGTTGTGTGTGTAGTGGATTGTACGAGATCGTGGTTTGTTAGTATTTATCTAGTTGTGTTCACCTAGTTGTGCTTGCGAGGGTTGAGCTCTGCTCTTTCGGCCCGCCTCTCAACTGCCAATCAATCAATTATTAATAACTAATAAAAAAAAATTCCACACACACACACACCCAGGAAGCAGCCCGCAACAGCTGTCTAACGCTCATTTACATATTTACTGCTAAGTAACAGAGGGCATCAGAATGATAGAAACTCTGCTGATTTCCGTTTGTGCCATCACCGGGGGATCGAATGAGCTAGGATTACGAGTCGGGAGCGACGTCCACTCAGCAATAAAGCCCCCTAGTTTGTGTATTGGTGCAAAAGATAATTTGGGAGAGGTTAAGGGAAAGGAATGACGTTTGGTGGCCTTGAAAGCTCTGGAGGGGAGGGGGGTTGCCAGTTATGAATTAAAATTGTTATTTTTTAAGATAGGATATATATGCAAAAGACGTTGCGAGATATAGTAAGAAAAGTGTTTCTGACTGAAGTTAGGTACTGTGTGATTGACTTGTATGTTAGGAAAAAGAATATTTATTAGAAACTTAGATAATCTTTAGAAATGTTTCTTCTTAAATAGTTGCAAATTATTGTGTGAAAAGCCTATGGTTACCGTACCTTAAACAAACACTCGTGAGCACAATTAGTCCACGGGATTCAGAGAGAGTGAGAATGAACAGCGAAATAGTAACAAAAAATGTGACAATGAGGGGAAACTATGTCATTCAAACGTTAACCATATAAATTACAGTAACACTAACTGAGCGTCTACATACATATTCCAATCAATTTATGTTAACCATTTTAGGGTTGGTTAGGTTCGGTTATATATCTACATTAGTTTTAACTCAAATGAAAAGAACTTAACTCATACATAATGAAATGAACACTTTTATCATTTCATAAGAAAAAAATTAGAGAAAATATATTAATTCAGGAAAACTTGGCTTATTAGGCAAATCGGGCCTTGCATAGTAGGCTGAGAAGTGCGTTCTGGCTACTAGGTACGACATATATATATATATATATATATATATATATATATATATATATATATATATATATATATATATATATATATATATATATATATATATATATATATATATTAATTTTTATTTTATTTATTTATTTTTAAAAATATGTTATATTTATAAATATGTATGTATATTTAAATATTGATATATACCTGTGGGTCCAGGAGGCCATCTGTGTCCCCTCAGATGGTCTCCCTTATCACAGTTTGTGTCTATGGATGTGTGTCTGTGTGTGTGTTTATCCCTGTGAGTGTCCGTGTGAGTGTGTGAGAGTCCGGTTGCGTGTGTGTCCGGTTATGCCTGTGGGTCCACGAGGCCATCTGTGTCCCCTCAGATGGTCTCCCTTATCACAGTCTATGGGTGTGTGTGAGTGTGAGTGCCCCTGTGATTGTTCGGGTGAGGGTGTGTGTGTGTGTGTGAGTGTCCGGGTTTATGTGAGGTTTGGTTCCAGGAAACATCCTTCCCCTTCCCCTCCCCATATCTCCTCCCTTATTCCCACCGTGGGTTCGAATCCCAGGTGATTAGACCTGCCCTAAGTCCATGGATCCAAGGTATCCATCCGTGGGCCCAACGGATTTCACCCCTTCCCCACTTTCCAAGGGCCAGGTCAATTCTAGCTATCCAGGAAACCTGTCGAAACAGAGGCAGCTACAGGAGGGGACACACAAATATTTGTGCCCTGCAGTTACACACCCGTTCCGACAGGCTCGATCGCAATCTATCCAGATGAGAACACGTTCTCTTCCGACTAGACCACGCTGGAATCGCTGTATGTCTCAAATTTGGTTCCTTTATTTATAGTTAGTATTTTTGGTGTATTAATTGATTTGTTTTAATTTTTTAATGACTTAGGTAGAGTGATTTAGGGAGTTGGGGGGGAGGTCGGGTTGTGTGTGTAGTGGATTGTACGAGATCGTGGTTTGTTAGTATTTATCTAGTTGTGTTCACCTAGTTGTGCTTGCGAGGGTTGAGCTCTGCTCTTTCGGCCCGCCTCTCAACTGCCAATCAATCAATTATTAATAACTAATAAAAAAAAATTCCACACACACACACACCCAGGAAGCAGCCCGCAACAGCTGTCTAACGCTCATTTACATATTTACTGCTAAGTAACAGAGGGCATCAGAATGATAGAAACTCTGCTGATTTCCGTTTGTGCCATCACCGGGGGATCGAATGAGCTAGGATTACGAGTCGGGAGCGACGTCCACTCAGCAATAAAGCCCCCTAGTTTGTGTATTGGTGCAAAAGATAATTTGGGAGAGGTTAAGGGAAAGGAATGACGTTTGGTGGCCTTGAAAGCTCTGGATGGGGAGGGGGGTTGCCAGTTATGAATTAAAATTGTTATTTTTTAAGATAGGATATATATGCAAAAGACGTTGCGAGATATAGTAAGAAAAGTGTTTCTGACTGAAGTTAGGTACTGTGTGATTGACTTGTATGTTAGGAAAAAGAATATTTTATTAGAAACTTAGATAATCTTTAGAAATGTTTCTTCTTAAATAGTTGCAAATTATTGTGCGAAAAGCCTATGGTTACCGTACCTTAAACAAACACTCGTGAGCACAATTAGTCCACGGGATTCAGAGAGAGTGAGAATGAACAGCGAAATAGTAACAAAAAATGTGACAATGAGGGGAAACTATGTCATTCAAACGTTAACCATATAAATTACAGTAACACTAACTGAGCGTCTACATACATATTCCAATCAATTTATGTTAACCATTTTAGGGTTGGTTAGGTTCGGTTATATATCTACATTAGTTTTAACTCAAATGAAAAGAACTTAACTCATACATAATGAAATGAACACTTTTATCATTTCATAAGAAAAAAATTAGAGAAAATATATTAATTCAGGAAAACTTGGCTTATTAGGCAAATCGGGCCTTGCATAGTAGGCTGAGAAGTGCGTTCTGGCTACTAGGTACGACATATATATATATATATATATATATATATATATATATATATATATATATATATATATATATATATATATATATATATATATATATATATATATATATATATATATTAATTTTTATTTTATTTATTTATTTTTTTAAAAATATGTTATATTTATAAATATGTATGTATATTTAAATATTGATATATACCTGTGGGTCCAGGAGGCCATCTGTGTCCCCTCAGATGGTCTCCCTTATCACAGTTTGTGTCTATGGATGTGTGTCTGTGTGTGTGTTTATCCCTGTGAGTGTCCGTGTGAGTGTGTGAGAGTCCGGTTGCGTGTGTGTCCGGTTATGCCTGTGGGTCCACGAGGCCATCTGTGTCCCCTCAGATGGTCTCCCTTATCACAGTCTATGGGTGTGTGTGAGTGTGAGTGCCCCTGTGATTGTTCGGGTGAGGGTGTGTGTGTGTGTGTGAGTGTCCGGGTTTATGTGAGGTTTGGTTCCAGGAAACATCCTTCCCCTTCCCCTCCCCATATCTCCTCCCTTATTCCCACCGTGGGTTCGAATCCCAGGTGATTAGACCTGCCCTAAGTCCATAGATCCAAGGTATCCATCCGTGGGCCCAACGGATTTCACCCCTTCCCCACTTTACAAGGGCCAGGTCAATTCTAGCTATCCAGGAAACCTGTCGAAACAGAGGCAGCTACAGGAGGGGACACACAAATATTTGTGCCCTGCAGTTACACACCCGTTCCGACAGGCTCGATCGCAATCTATCCAGATGAGAACACGTTCTCTTCCGACTAGACCACGCTGGAATCGCTGTATGTCTCAAATTTGGTTCCTTTATTTATAGTTAGTATTTTTGGTGTATTAATTGATTTGTTTTAATTTTTTAATGACTTTGGTAGAGTGATTTAGGGAGTTGGGGGGGAGGTCGGGTTGTGTGTGTAGTGGATTGTACGAGATCGTGGTTTGTTAGTATTTATCTAGTTGTGTTCACCTAGTTGTGCTTGCGAGGGTTGAGCTCTGCTCTTTCGGCCCGCCTCTCAACTGCCAATCAATCAATTATTAATAACTAATAAAAAAAAATTCCACACACACACACACACCCAGGAAGCAGCCCGCAACAGCTGTCTAACGCTCATTTACATATTTACTGCTAAGTAACAGAGGGCATCAGAATGATAGAAACTCTGCTGATTTCCGTTTGTGCCATCACCGGGGGATCGAATGAGCTAGGATTACGAGTCGGGAGCGACGTCCACTCAGCAATAAAGCCCCCTAGTTTGTGTATTGGTGCAAAAGATAATTTGGGAGAGGTTAAGGGAAAGGAATGACGTTTGGTGGCCTTGAAAGCTCTGGAGGGGAGGGGGGTTGCCAGTTATGAATTAAAATTGTTATTTTTTAAGATAGGATATATATGCAAAAGACGTTGCGAGATATAGTAAGAAAAGTGTTTCTGACTGAAGTTAGGTACTGTGTGATTGACTTGTATGTTAGGAAAAAGAATATTTATTAGAAACTTAGATAATCTTTAGAAATGTTTCTTCTTAAATAGTTGCAAATTATTGTGTGAAAAGCCTATGGTTACCGTACCTTAAACAAACACTCGTGAGCACAATTAGTCCACGGGATTCAGAGAGAGTGAGAATGAACAGCGAAATAGTAACAAAAATGTGACAATGAGGGGAAACTATGTCATTCAAACGTTAACCATATAAATTACAGTAACACTAACTGAGCGTCTACATACATATTCCAATCAATTTATGTTAACCATTTTAGGGTTGGTTAGGTTCGGTTATATATCTACATTAGTTTTAACTCAAATGAAAAGAACTTAACTCATACATAATGAAATGAACACTTTTATCATTTCATAAGAAAAAAATTAGAGAAAATATATTAATTCAGGAAAACTTGGCTTATTAGGCAAATCGGGCCTTGCATAGTAGGCTGAGAAGTGCGTTCTGGCTACTAGGTACGACATATATATATATATATATATATATATATATATATATATATATATAATATATATATATATATATATATATATATATATATATATTAATTTTTATTTTATTTATTTATTTTTTAAAAATATGTTATATTTATAAATATGTATGTATATTTAAATATTGATATATACCTGTGGGTCCAGGAGGCCATCTGTGTCCCCTCAGATGGTCTCCCTTATCACAGTTTGTGTCTATGGATGTGTGTCTGTGTGTGTGTTTATCCCTGTGAGTGTCCGTGTGAGTGTGTGAGAGTCCGGTTGCGTGTGTGTCCGGTTATGCCTGTGGGTCCACGAGGCCATCTGTGTCCCCTCAGATGGTCTCCCTTATCACAGTCTATGGGTGTGTGTGAGTGTGAGTGCCCCTGTGATTGTTCGGGTGAGGGTGTGTGTGTGTGTGTGTGAGTGTCCGGGTTTATGTGAGGTTTGGTTCCAGGAAACATCCTTCCCCTTCCCCTCCCCATATCTCCTCCCTTATTCCCACCGTGGGTTCGAATCCCAGGTGATTAGACCTGCCCTAAGTCCATAGATCCAAGGTATCCATCCGTGGGCCCAACGGATTTCACCCCTTCCCCACTTTCCAAGGGCCAGGTCAATTCTAGCTATCCAGGAAACCTGTCGAAACAGAGGCAGCTACAGGAGGGGACACACAAATATTTGTGCCCTGCAGTTACACACCCGTTCCGACAGGCTCGATCGCAATCTATCCAGATGAGAACACGTTCTCTTCCGACTAGACCACGCTGGAATCGCTGTATGTCTCAAATTTGGTTCCTTTATTTATAGTTAGTATTTTTGGTGTATTAATTGATTTGTTTTAATTTTTTAATGACTTAGGTAGAGTGATTTAGGGAGTTGGGGGGGAGGTCGGGTTGTGTGTGTAGTGGATTGTACGAGATCGTGGTTTGTTAGTATTTATCTAGTTGTGTTCACCTAGTTGTGCTTGCGAGGGTTGAGCTCTGCTCTTTCGGCCCGCCTCTCAACTGCCAATCAATCAATTATTAATAACTAATAAAAAAAAATTCCACACACACACACACACCCAGGAAGCAGCCCGCAACAGCTGTCTAACGCTCATTTACATATTTACTGCTAAGTAACAGAGGGCATCAGAATGATAGAAACTCTGCTGATTTCCGTTTGTGCCATCACCGGGGGATCGAATGAGCTAGGATTACGAGTCGGGAGCGACGTCCACTCAGCAATAAAGCCCCCTAGTTTGTGTATTGGTGCAAAAGATAATTTGGGAGAGGTTAAGGGAAAGGAATGACGTTTGGTGGCCTTGAAAGCTCTGGAGGGGAGGGGGGTTGCCAGTTATGAATTAAAATTGTTATTTTTTAAGATAGGATATATATGCAAAAGACGTTGCGAGATATAGTAAGAAAAGTGTTTCTGACTGAAGTTAGGTACTGTGTGATTGACTTGTATGTTAGGAAAAAGAATATTTATTAGAAACTTAGATAATCTTTAGAAATGTTTCTTCTTAAATAGTTGCAAATTATTGTGTGAAAAGCCTATGGTTACCGTACCTTAAACAAACACTCGTGAGCACAATTAGTCCACGGGATTCAGAGAGAGTGAGAATGAACAGCGAAATAGTAACAAAAAATGTGACAATGAGGGGAAACTATGTCATTCAAACGTTAACCATATAAATTACAGTAACACTAACTGAGCGTCTACATACATATTCCAATCAATTTATGTTAACCATTTTAGGGTTGGTTAGGTTCGGTTATATATCTACATTAGTTTTAACTCAAATGAAAAGAACTTAACTCATACATAATGAAATGAACACTTTTATCATTTCATAAGAAAAAAATTAGAGAAAATATATTAATTCAGGAAAACTTGGCTTATTAGGCAAATCGGGCCTTGCATAGTAGGCTGAGAAGTGCGTTCTGGCTACTAGGTACGACATATATATATATATATATATATATATATATATATATATATATATATATATATATATATATATATATATATATTAATTTTTATTTTATTTATTTATTTTTTAAAAATATGTTATATTTATAAATATGTATGTATATTTAAATATTGATATATACCTGTGGGTCCAGGAGGCCATCTGTGTCCCCTCAGATGGTCTCCCTTATCACAGTTTGTGTCTATGGATGTGTGTCTGTGTGTGTGTTTATCCCTGTGAGTGTCCGTGTGAGTGTGTGAGAGTCCGGTTGCGTGTGTGTCCGGTTATGCCTGTGGGTCCACGAGGCCATCTGTGTCCCCTCAGATGGTCTCCCTTATCACAGTCTATGGGTGTGTGTGAGTGTGAGTGCCCCTGTGATTGTTCGGGTGAGGGTGTGTGTGTGTGTGTGAGTGTCCGGGTTTATGTGAGGTTTGGTTCCAGGAAACATCCTTCCCCTTCCCCTCCCCATATCTCCTCCCTTATTCCCACCGTGGGTTCGAATCCCAGGTGATTAGACCTGCCCTAAGTCCATAGATCCAAGGTATCCATCCGTGGGCCCAACGGATTTCACCCCTTCCCCACTTTCCAAGGGCCAGGTCAATTCTAGCTATCCAGGAAACCTGTCGAAACAGAGGCAGCTACAGGAGGGGACACACAAATATTTGTGCCCTGCAGTTACACACCCGTTCCGACAGGCTCGATCGCAATCTATCCAGATGAGAACACGTTCTCTTCCGACTAGACCACGCTGGAATCGCTGTAGGTCTCAAATTTGGTTCCTTTATTTATAGTTAGTATTTTTGGTGTATTAATTGATTTGTTTTAATTTTTTAATGACTTAGGTAGAGTGATTTAGGGAGTTGGGGGGGAGGTCGGGTTGTGTGTGTAGTGGATTGTACGAGATCGTGGTTTGTTAGTATTTATCTAGTTGTGTTTACCTAGTTGTGCTTGCGAGGGTTGAGCTCTGCTCTTTCGGCCCGCCTCTCAACTGCCAATCAATCAATTATTAATAACTAATAAAAAAAAATTCCACACACACACACACACCCAGGAAGCAGCCCGCAACAGCTGTCTAACGCTCATTTACATATTTACTGCTAAGTAACAGAGGGCATCAGAATGATAGAAACTCTGCTGATTTCCGTTTGTGCCATCACCGGGGGATCGAATGAGCTAGGATTACGAGTCGGGAGCGACGTCCACTCAGCAATAAAGCCCCCTAGTTTGTGTATTGGTGCAAAAGATAATTTGGGAGAGGTTAAGGGAAAGGAATGACGTTTGGTGGCCTTGAAAGCTCTGGAGGGGAGGGGGGTTGCCAGTTATGAATTAAAATTGTTATTTTTTAAGATAGGATATATATGCAAAAGACGTTGCGAGATATAGTAAGAAAAGTGTTTCTGACTGAAGTTAGGTACTGTGTGATTGACTTGTATGTTAGGAAAAAGAATATTTATTAGAAACTTAGATAATCTTTAGAAATGTTTCTTCTTAAATAGTTGCAAATTATTGTGTGAAAAGCCTATGGTTACCGTACCTTAAACAAACACTCGTGAGCACAATTAGTCCACGGGATTCAGAGAGAGTGAGAATGAACAGCGAAATAGTAACAAAAAATGTGACAATGAGGGGAAACTATGTCATTCAAACGTTAACCATATAAATTACAGTAACACTAACTGAGCGTCTACATACATATTCCAATCAATTTATGTTAACCATTTTAGGGTTGGTTAGGTTCGGTTATATATCTACATTAGTTTTAACTCAAATGAAAAGAACTTAACTCATACATAATGAAATGAACACTTTTATCATTTCATAAGAAAAAAATTAGAGAAAATATATTAATTCAGGAAAACTTGGCTTATTAGGCAAATCGGGCCTTGCATAGTAGGCTGAGAAGTGCGTTCTGGCTACTAGGTACGACATATATATATATATATATATATATATATATATATATATATATATTAATTTTTATTTTATTTATTTATTTTTTAAAAATATGTTATATTTATAAATATGTATGTATATTTAAATATTGATATATACCTGTGGGTCCAGGAGGCCATCTGTGTCCCCTCAGATGGTCTCCCTTATCACAGTTTGTGTCTATGGATGTGTGTCTGTGTGTGTGTTTATCCCTGTGAGTGTCCGTGTGAGTGTGTGAGAGTCCGGTTGCGTGTGTGTCCGGTTATGCCTGTGGGTCCACGAGGCCATCTGTGTCCCCTCAGATGGTCTCCCTTATCACAGTCTATGGGTGTGTGTGAGTGTGAGTGCCCCTGTGATTGTTCGGGTGAGGGTGTGTGTGTGTGTGTGAGTGTCCGGGTTTATGTGAGGTTTGGTTCCAGGAAACATCCTTCCCCTTCCCCTCCCCATATCTCCTCCCTTATTCCCACCGTGGGTTCGAATCCCAGGTGATTAGACCTGCCCTAAGTCCATAGATCCAAGGTATCCATCCGTGGGCCCAACGGATTTCACCCCTTCCCCACTTTCCAAGGGCCAGGTCAATTCTAGCTATCCAGGAAACCTGTCGAAACAGAGGCAGCTACAGGAGGGGACACACAAATATTTGTGCCCTGCAGTTACACACCCGTTCCGACAGGCTCGATCGCAATCTATCCAGATGAGAACACGTTCTCTTCCGACTAGACCACGCTGGAATCGCTGTATGTCTCAAATTTGGTTCCTTTATTTATAGTTAGTATTTTTGGTGTATTAATTGATTTGTTTTAATTTTTTAATGACTTAGGTAGAGTGATTTAGGGAGTTGGGGGGGAGGTCGGGTTGTGTGTGTAGTGGATTGTACGAGATCGTGGTTTGTTAGTATTTATCTAGTTGTGTTCACCTAGTTGTGCTTGCGAGGGTTGAGCTCTGCTCTTTCGGCCCGCCTCTCAACTGCCAATCAATCAATTATTAATAACTAATAAAAAAAAATTCCACACACACACACACACCCAGGAAGCAGCCCGCAACAGCTGTCTAACGCTCATTTACATATTTACTGCTAAGTAACAGAGGGCATCAGAATGATAGAAACTCTGCTGATTTCCGTTTGTGCCATCACCGGGGGATCGAATGAGCTAGGATTACGAGTCGGGAGCGACGTCCACTCAGCAATAAAGCCCCCTAGTTTGTGTATTGGTGCAAAAGATAATTTGGGAGAGGTTAAGGGAAAGGAATGACGTTTGGTGGCCTTGAAAGCTCTGGAGGGGAGGGGGGTTGCCAGTTATGAATTAAAATTGTTATTTTTTAAGATAGGATATATATGCAAAAGACGTTGCGAGATATAGTAAGAAAAGTGTTTCTGACTGAAGTTAGGTACTGTGTGATTGACTTGTATGTTAGGAAAAAGAATATTTATTAGAAACTTAGATAATCTTTAGAAATGTTTCTTCTTAAATAGTTGCAAATTATTGTGTGAAAAGCCTATGGTTACCGTACCTTAAACAAACACTCGTGAGCACAATTAGTCCACGGGATTCAGAGAGAGTGAGAATGAACAGCGAAATAGTAACAAAAAATGTGACAATGAGGGGAAACTATGTCATTCAAACGTTAACCATATAAATTACAGTAACACTAACTGAGCGTCTACATACATATTCCAATCAATTTATGTTAACCATTTTAGGGTTGGTTAGGTTCGGTTATATATCTACATTAGTTTTAACTCAAATGAAAAGAACTTAACTCATACATAATGAAATGAACACTTTTATCATTTCATAAGAAAAAAATTAGAGAAAATATATTAATTCAGGAAAACTTGGCTTATTAGGCAAATCGGGCCTTGCATAGTAGGCTGAGAAGTGCGTTCTGGCTACTAGGTACGACATATATATATATATATATATATATATATATATATATATATATATATATATATATATATATATATATATATATTAATTTTTATTTTATTTATTTATTTTTTAAAAATATGTTATATTTATAAATATGTATGTATATTTAAATATTGATATATACCTGTGGGTCCAGGAGGCCATCTGTGTCCCCTCAGATGGTCTCCCTTATCACAGTTTGTGTCTATGGATGTGTGTCTGTGTGTGTGTTTATCCCTGTGAGTGTCCGTGTGAGTGTGTGAGAGTCCGGTTGCGTGTGTGTCCGGTTATGCCTGTGGGTCCACGAGGCCATCTGTGTCCCCTCAGATGGTCTCCCTTATCACAGTCTATGGGTGTGTGTGAGTGTGAGTGCCCCTGTGATTGTTCGGGTGAGGGTGTGTGTGTGTGTGTGAGTGTCCGGGTTTATGTGAGGTTTGGTTCCAGGAAACATCCTTCCCCTTCCCCTCCCCATATCTCCTCCCTTATTCCCACCGTGGGTTCGAATCCCAGGTGATTAGACCTGCCCTAAGTCCATAGATCCAAGGTATCCATCCGTGGGCCCAACGGATTTCACCCCTTCCCCACTTTCCAAGGGCCAGGTCAATTCTAGCTATCCAGGAAACCTGTCGAAACAGAGGCAGCTACAGGAGGGGACACACAAATATTTGTGCCCTGCAGTTACACACCCGTTCCGACAGGCTCGATCGCAATCTATCCAGATGAGAACACGTTCTCTTCCGACTAGACCACGCTGGAATCGCTGTATGTCTCAAATTTGGTTCCTTTATTTATAGTTAGTATTTTTGGTGTATTAATTGATTTGTTTTAATTTTTTAATGACTTAGGTAGAGTGATTTAGGGAGTTGGGGGGGAGGTCGGGTTGTGTGTGTAGTGGATTGTACGAGATCGTGGTTTGTTAGTATTTATCTAGTTGTGTTCACCTAGTTGTGCTTGCGAGGGTTGAGCTCTGCTCTTTCGGCCCGCCTCTCAACTGCCAATCAATCAATTATTAATAACTAATAAAAAAAAATTCCACACACACACACACACCCAGGAAGCAGCCCGCAACAGCTGTCTAACGCTCATTTACATATTTACTGCTAAGTAACAGAGGGCATCAGAATGATAGAAACTCTGCTGATTTCCGTTTGTGCCATCACCGGGGGATCGAATGAGCTAGGATTACGAGTCGGGAGCGACGTCCACTCAGCAATAAAGCCCCCTAGTTTGTGTATTGGTGCAAAAGATAATTTGGGAGAGGTTAAGGGAAAGGAATGACGTTTGGTGGCCTTGAAAGCTCTGGAGGGGAGGGGGGTTGCCAGTTATGAATTAAAATTGTTATTTTTTAAGATAGGATATATATGCAAAAGACGTTGCGAGATATAGTAAGAAAAGTGTTTCTGACTGAAGTTAGGTACTGTGTGATTGACTTGTATGTTAGGAAAAAGAATATTTATTAGAAACTTAGATAATCTTTAGAAATGTTTCTTCTTAAATAGTTGCAAATTATTGTGTGAAAAGCCTATGGTTACCGTACCTTAAACAAACACTCGTGAGCACAATTAGTCCACGGGATTCAGAGAGAGTGAGAATGAACAGCGAAATAGTAACAAAAAATGTGACAATGAGGGGAAACTATGTCATTCAAACGTTAACCATATAAATTACAGTAACACTAACTGAGCGTCTACATACATATTCCAATCAATTTATGTTAACCATTTTAGGGTTGGTTAGGTTCGGTTATATATCTACATTAGTTTTAACTCAAATGAAAAGAACTTAACTCATACATAATGAAATGAACACTTTTATCATTTCATAAGAAAAAAATTAGAGAAAATATATTAATTCAGGAAAACTTGGCTTATTAGGCAAATCGGGCCTTGCATAGTAGGCTGAGAAGTGCGTTCTGGCTACTAGGTACGACATATATATATATATATATATATATATATATATATATATATATATATATATATATATATATATATATATATATATATATATATTAATTTTTATTTTATTTATTTATTTTTTAAAAATATGTTATATTTATAAATATGTATGTATATTTAAATATTGATATATACCTGTGGGTCCAGGAGGCCATCTGTGTCCCCTCAGATGGTCTCCCTTATCACAGTTTGTGTCTATGGATGTGTGTCTGTGTGTGTGTTTATCCCTGTGAGTGTCCGTGTGAGTGTGTGAGAGTCCGGTTGCGTGTGTGTCCGGTTATGCCTGTGGGTCCACGAGGCCATCTGTGTCCCCTCAGATGGTCTCCCTTATCACAGTCTATGGGTGTGTGTGAGTGTGAGTGCCCCTGTGATTGTTCGGGTGAGGGTGTGTGTGTGTGTGTGAGTGTCCGGGTTTATGTGAGGTTTGGTTCCAGGAAACATCCTTCCCCTTCCCCTCCCCATATCTCCTCCCTTATTCCCACCGTGGGTTCGAATCCCAGGTGATTAGACCTGCCCTAAGTCCATAGATCCAAGGTATCCATCCGTGGGCCCAACGGATTTCACCCCTTCCCCACTTTCCAAGGGCCAGGTCAATTCTAGCTATCCAGGAAACCTGTCGAAACAGAGGCAGCTACAGGAGGGGACACACAAATATTTGTGCCCTGCAGCCGTTCCCGTTCACACCCGTTCCGACAGGCTCGATCGCAATCTATCCAGATGAGAACACGTTCTCTTCCGACTAGACCACGCTGGAATCGCTGTATGTCTCAAATTTGGTTCCTTTATTTATAGTTAGTATTTTTGGTGTATTAATTGATTTGTTTTAATTTTTTAATGACTTAGGTAGAGTGATTTAGGGAGTTGGGGGGGAGGTCGGGTTGTGTGTGTAGTGGATTGTACGAGATCGTGGTTTGTTAGTATTTATCTAGTTGTGTTCACCTAGTTGTGCTTGCGAGGGTTGAGCTCTGCTCTTTCGGCCCGCCTCTCAACTGCCAATCAATCAATTATTAATAACTAATAAAAAAAAATTCCACACACACACCCAGGAAGCAGCCCGCAACAGCTGTCTAACGCTCATTTACATATTTACTGCTAAGTAACAGAGGGCATCAGAATGATAGAAACTCTGCTGATTTCCGTTTGTGCCATCACCGGGGGATCGAATGAGCTAGGATTACGAGTCGGGAGCGACGTCCACTCAGCAATAAAGCCCCCTAGTTTGTGTATTGGTGCAAAAGATAATTTGGGAGAGGTTAAGGGAAAGGAATGACGTTTGGTGGCCTTGAAAGCTCTGGAGGGGAGGGGGGTTGCCAGTTATGAATTAAAATTGTTATTTTTTAAGATAGGATATATATGCAAAAGACGTTGCGAGATATAGTAAGAAAAGTGTTTCTGACTGAAGTTAGGTACTGTGTGATTGACTTGTATGTTAGGAAAAAGAATATTTATTAGAAACTTAGATAATCTTTAGAAATGTTTCTTCTTAAATAGTTGCAAATTATTGTGTGAAAAGCCTATGGTTACCGTACCTTAAACAAACACTCGTGAGCACAATTAGTCCACGGGATTCAGAGAGAGTGAGAATGAACAGCGAAATAGTAACAAAAAATGTGACAATGAGGGGAAACTATGTCATTCAAACGTTAACCATATAAATTACAGTAACACTAACTGAGCGTCTACATACATATTCCAATCAATTTATGTTAACCATTTTAGGGTTGGTTAGGTTCGGTTATATATCTACATTAGTTTTAACTCAAATGAAAAGAACTTAACTCATACATAATGAAATGAACACTTTTATCATTTCATAAGAAAAAAATTAGAGAAAATATATTAATTCAGGAAAACTTGGCTTATTAGGCAAATCGGGCCTTGCATAGTAGGCTGAGAAGTGCGTTCTGGCTACTAGGTACGACATATATATATATATATATATATATATATATATATATATATATATATATATATATATATATATATATATATATATATTAATTTTTATTTTATTTATTTATTTTTTAAAAATATGTTATATTTATAAATATGTATGTATATTTAAATATTGATATATACCTGTGGGTCCAGGAGGCCATCTGTGTCCCCTCAGATGGTCTCCCTTATCACAGTTTGTGTCTATGGATGTGTGTCTGTGTGTGTGTTTATCCCTGTGAGTGTCCGTGTGAGTGTGTGAGAGTCCGGTTGCGTGTGTGTCCGGTTATGCCTGTGGGTCCACGAGGCCATCTGTGTCCCCTCAGATGGTCTCCCTTATCACAGTCTATGGGTGTGTGTGAGTGTGAGTGCCCCTGTGATTGTTCGGGTGAGGGTGTGTGTGTGTGTGTGAGTGTCCGGGTTTATGTGAGGTTTGGTTCCAGGAAACATCCTTCCCCTTCCCCTCCCCATATCTCCTCCCTTATTCCCACCGTGGGTTCGAATCCCAGGTGATTAGACCTGCCCTAAGTCCATAGATCCAAGGTATCCATCCGTGGGCCCAACGGATTTCACCCCTTCCCCACTTTCCAAGGGCCAGGTCAATTCTAGCTATCCAGGAAACCTGTCGAAACAGAGGCAGCTACAGGAGGGGACACACAAATATTTGTGCCCTGCAGTTACACACCCGTTCCGACAGGCTCGATCGCAATCTATCCAGATGAGAACACGTTCTCTTCCGACTAGACCACGCTGGAATCGCTGTATGTCTCAAATTTGGTTCCTTTATTTATAGTTAGTATTTTTGGTGTATTAATTGATTTGTTTTAATTTTTTAATGACTTAGGTAGAGTGATTTAGGGAGTTGGGGGGGAGGTCGGGTTGTGTGTGTAGTGGATTGTACGAGATCGTGGTTTGTTAGTATTTATCTAGTTGTGTTCACCTAGTTGTGCTTGCGAGGGTTGAGCTCTGCTCTTTCGGCCCGCCTCTCAACTGCCAATCAATCAATTATTAATAACTAATAAAAAAAAATTCCACACACACACACACACCCAGGAAGCAGCCCGCAACAGCTGTCTAACGCTCATTTACATATTTACTGCTAAGTAACAGAGGGCATCAGAATGATAGAAACTCTGCTGATTTCCGTTTGTGCCATCACCGGGGGATCGAATGAGCTAGGATTACGAGTCGGGAGCGACGTCCACTCAGCAATAAAGCCCCCTAGTTTGTGTATTGGTGCAAAAGATAATTTGGGAGAGGTTAAGGGAAAGGAATGACGTTTGGTGGCCTTGAAAGCTCTGGAGGGGAGGGGGGTTGCCAGTTATGAATTAAAATTGTTATTTTTTAAGATAGGATATATATGCAAAAGACGTTGCGAGATATAGTAAGAAAAGTGTTTCTGACTGAAGTTAGGTACTGTGTGATTGACTTGTATGTTAGGAAAAAGAATATTTATTAGAAACTTAGATAATCTTTAGAAATGTTTCTTCTTAAATAGTTGCAAATTATTGTGTGAAAAGCCTATGGTTACCGTACCTTAAACAAACACTCGTGAGCACAATTAGTCCACGGGATTCAGAGAGAGTGAGAATGAACAGCGAAATAGTAACAAAAAATGTGACAATGAGGGGAAACTATGTCATTCAAACGTTAACCATATAAATTACAGTAACACTAACTGAGCGTCTACATACATATTCCAATCAATTTATGTTAACCATTTTAGGGTTGGTTAGGTTCGGTTATATATCTACATTAGTTTTAACTCAAATGAAAAGAACTTAACTCATACATAATGAAATGAACACTTTTATCATTTCATAAGAAAAAAATTAGAGAAAATATATTAATTCAGGAAAACTTGGCTTATTAGGCAAATCGGGCCTTGCATAGTAGGCTGAGAAGTGCGTTCTGGCTACTAGGTACGACATATATATATATATATATATATATATATATATATATATATATATATATATATATATATATATTAATTTTTATTTTATTTATTTATTTTTTAAAAATATGTTATATTTATAAATATGTATGTATATTTAAATATTGATATATACCTGTGGGTCCAGGAGGCCATCTGTGTCCCCTCAGATGGTCTCCCTTATCACAGTTTGTGTCTATGGATGTGTGTCTGTGTGTGTGTTTATCCCTGTGAGTGTCCGTGTGAGTGTGTGAGAGTCCGGTTGCGTGTGTGTCCGGTTATGCCTGTGGGTCCACGAGGCCATCTGTGTCCCCTCAGATGGTCTCCCTTATCACAGTCTATGGGTGTGTGTGAGTGTGAGTGCCCCTGTGATTGTTCGGGTGAGGGTGTGTGTGTGTGTGTGAGTGTCCGGGTTTATGTGAGGTTTGGTTCCAGGAAACATCCTTCCCCTTCCCCTCCCCATATCTCCTCCCTTATTCCCACCGTGGGTTCGAATCCCAGGTGATTAGACCTGCCCTAAGTCCATAGATCCAAGGTATCCATCCGTGGGCCCAACGGATTTCACCCCTTCCCCACTTTCCAAGGGCCAGGTCAATTCTAGCTATCCAGGAAACCTGTCGAAACAGAGGCAGCTACAGGAGGGGACACACAAATATTTGTGCCCTGCAGTTACACACCCGTTCCGACAGGCTCGATCGCAATCTATCCAGATGAGAACACGTTCTCTTCCGACTAGACCACGCTGGAATCGCTGTATGTCTCAAATTTGGTTCCTTTATTTATAGTTAGTATTTTTGGTGTATTAATTGATTTGTTTTAATTTTTTAATGACTTAGGTAGAGTGATTTAGGGAGTTGGGGGGGAGGTCGGGTTGTGTGTGTAGTGGATTGTACGAGATCGTGGTTTGTTAGTATTTATCTAGTTGTGTTCACCTAGTTGTGCTTGCGAGGGTTGAGCTCTGCTCTTTCGGCCCGCCTCTCAACTGCCAATCAATCAATTATTAATAACTAATAAAAAAAAATTCCACACACACACACACACCCAGGAAGCAGCCCGCAACAGCTGTCTAACGCTCATTTACATATTTACTGCTAAGTAACAGAGGGCATCAGAATGATAGAAACTCTGCTGATTTCCGTTTGTGCCATCACCGGGGGATCGAATGAGCTAGGATTACGAGTCGGGAGCGACGTCCACTCAGCAATAAAGCCCCCTAGTTTGTGTATTGGTGCAAAAGATAATTTGGGAGAGGTTAAGGGAAAGGAATGACGTTTGGTGGCCTTGAAAGCTCTGGAGGGGAGGGGGGTTGCCAGTTATGAATTAAAATTGTTATTTTTTAAGATAGGATATATATGCAAAAAACGTTGCGAGATATAGTAAGAAAAGTGTTTCTGACTGAAGTTAGGTACTGTGTGATTGACTTGTATGTTAGGAAAAAGAATATTTATTAGAAACTTAGATAATCTTTAGAAATGTTTCTTCTTAAATAGTTGCAAATTATTGTGTGAAAAGCCTATGGTTACCGTACCTTAAACAAACACTCGTGAGCACAATTAGTCCACGGGATTCAGAGAGAGTGAGAATGAACAGCGAAATAGTAACAAAAAATGTGACAATGAGGGGAAACTATGTCATTCAAACGTTAACCATATAAATTACAGTAACACTAACTGAGCGTCTACATACATATTCCAATCAATTTATGTTAACCATTTTAGGGTTGGTTAGGTTCGGTTATATATCTACATTAGTTTTAACTCAAATGAAAAGAACTTAACTCATACATAATGAAATGAACACTTTTATCATTTCATAAGAAAAAAATTAGAGAAAATATATTAATTCAGGAAAACTTGGCTTATTAGGCAAATCGGGCCTTGCATAGTAGGCTGAGAAGTGCGTTCTGGCTACTAGGTACGACATATATATATATATATATATATATATATATATATATATATATATATATATATATATATATATATATATATATATATATATATATATATATATATATATATATATATATATATATATATATATATTAATTTTTATTTTATTTATTTATTTTTTAAAAATATGTTATATTTATAAATATGTATGTATATTTAAATATTGATATATACCTGTGGGTCCAGGAGGCCATCTGTGTCCCCTCAGATGGTCTCCCTTATCACAGTTTGTGTCTATGGATGTGTGTCTGTGTGTGTGTTTATCCCTGTGAGTGTCCGTGTGAGTGTGTGAGAGTCCGGTTGCGTGTGTGTCCGGTTATGCCTGTGGGTCCACGAGGCCATCTGTGTCCCCTCAGATGGTCTCCCTTATCACAGTCTATGGGTGTGTGTGAGTGTGAGTGCCCCTGTGATTGTTCGGGTGAGGGTGTGTGTGTGTGTGTGAGTGTCCGGGTTTATGTGAGGTTTGGTTCCAGGAAACATCCTTCCCCTTCCCCTCCCCATATCTCCTCCCTTATTCCCACCGTGGGTTCGAATCCCAGGTGATTAGACCTGCCCTAAGTCCATAGATCCAAGGTATCCATCCGTGGGCCCAACGGATTTCACCCCTTCCCCACTTTCCAAGGGCCAGGTCAATTCTAGCTATCCAGGAAACCTGTCGAAACAGAGGCAGCTACAGGAGGGGACACACAAATATTTGTGCCCTGCAGCCGTTCCCGTTCACACCCGTTCCGACAGGCTCGATCGCAATCTATCCAGATGAGAACACGTTCTCTTCCGACTAGACCACGCTGGAATCGCTGTATGTCTCAAATTTGGTTCCTTTATTTATAGTTAGTATTTTTGGTGTATTAATTGATTTGTTTTAATTTTTTAATGACTTAGGTAGAGTGATTTAGGGAGTTGGGGGGGAGGTCGGGTTGTGTGTGTAGTGGATTGTACGAGATCGTGGTTTGTTAGTATTTATCTAGTTGTGTTCACCTAGTTGTGCTTGCGAGGGTTGAGCTCTGCTCTTTCGGCCCGCCTCTCAACTGCCAATCAATCAATTATTAATAACTAATAAAAAAAAATTCCACACACACACCCAGGAAGCAGCCCGCAACAGCTGTCTAACGCTCATTTACATATTTACTGCTAAGTAACAGAGGGCATCAGAATGATAGAAACTCTGCTGATTTCCGTTTGTGCCATCACCGGGGGATCGAATGAGCTAGGATTACGAGTCGGGAGCGACGTCCACTCAGCAATAAAGCCCCCTAGTTTGTGTATTGGTGCAAAAGATAATTTGGGAGAGGTTAAGGGAGAGGAATGACGTTTGGTGGCCTTGAAAGCTCTGGAGGGGAGGGGGTTTGCCAGTTATGAAATAAAATTGTTATTTTTTTAAGATAGGATATATATGCAAAAGACGTTGCGATATATAGTAAGAAAAGTGTTTCTGACTGAAGTTAGGTACTGTGTGATTGATTTGTATGTTAGGAAAAAGAATATTTATTAGAAACTTAGATAATCTTTAGAAATGTTTCTTCTTAAATAGTTGCAAATTATTGTGTGAAAAGCCTATGGTTACCGTACCTTAAACAAACACTCGTGAGCACAATTAGTCCACGGGATTCAGAGAGAGTGAGAATGAACAGCGAAATAGTAACAAAAAATGTGACAATGAGGGGAAACTATGTCATTCAAACGTTAACCATATAAATTACAGTAACACTAACTGAGCGTCCACATACATATTCCAATCAATTTATGTTAACCATTTTAGGGTTGGTTAGGTTCGGTTATATATCTACATTAGTTTTAACTCAAATGAAAAGAACTTAACTCATACATAATGAAATGAACAGTTTTATCATTTCATAAGAAAAAAATTAGAGAAAATATATTAATTCAGGAAAACTTGGCTTATTAGGCAAATCGGGCCTTGCATAGTAGGCTGAGAAGTGCGTTCTGGCTACTAGGTACGACATATATATATATATATATATATATATATATATATATATATATATATATATATATATATATATATATATATATATATATATATATATAATTATATATATATATATTTTTTTTTATTTTATTTATTTTTTTTTAAATATGTTATATTTATAAATATGTATGTATATTTAAATATTGATATATACCTGTGGGTCCAGGAGGCCATCTGTGTCCCCTCAGATGGTCTCCCTTATCACAGTTTGTGTCTATGGATGTGTGTCTGTGTGTGTGTTTATCCCTGTGAGTGTCCGTGTGAGTGTGTGAGAGTCCGGTTGCGTGTGTGTCCGGTTATGCCTGTGGGTCCACGAGGCCATCTGTGTCCCCTCAGATGGTCTCCCTTATCACAGTCTATGGGTGTGTGTGAGTGTGAGTGCCCCTGTGAGTGTTCGGGTGAGGGTGTGTATGTGTGTGAGTGTCCGGGTTTATGTGAGGTTTGGTTCCAGGAAACATCCTTCCCCTTCCCCTCCCCATATCTCCTCCCTTATTCCCACCGTGGGTTCGAATCCCAGTTGATTAGACCTGCTCTAAGTCCATGGATCCAAGGTATCCATCCGTGGGCCCAACGGATTTCACCCCTTCCCCACTTTCCAAGGGCCAGGTCAATTCTAGCTATCCAGGAAACCTGTCGAAACAGAGGCAGCTACAGGAGGGGACACACAAATATTTGTGCCCTGCAGTTACACACCCGTTCCGACAGGCTCGATCGCAATCTATCC
Organism: Procambarus clarkii; assembly: GCF_040958095.1. NCBI lineage: Eukaryota > Metazoa > Arthropoda > Malacostraca > Decapoda > Cambaridae > Procambarus > Procambarus clarkii. The sequence goes on from NC_091220.1 coordinate 6,327,746, forward strand.
AGATGAGAACACGTTCTCTTCCGACTAGACCACGCTGGAGTCGCTGTATGTCTCAAATTTGGTTCCTTTATTTATAGTTAGTATTTTTGGTGTATTAATTGATTTGTTTTAATTTTTTAATGACTTAGGTAGAGTGATTTAGGGAGTTGGGGGGGAGGCTGGGTTGTGTGTGTAGTGGATTGTACGAGATCGTGGTTTGTTAGTATTTATCTAGTTGTGTTCAACTAGTTGTGCTTGCGAGGGTTGAGCTCTGCTCTTTCGGCCCGCCTCTCAACTGCCAATCAATCAATTATTAATAACTAATAAAAAAAAATTCCACACACACACCCAGGAAGCAGCCCGCAACAGCTGTCTAACGCTCATTTACATATTTACTGCTAAGTAACAGAGGGCATCAGAATGATAGAAACTCTGCTGATTTCCGTTTGTGCCATCACCGGGGGATCGAATGAGCTAGGATTACGAGTCGGGAGCGACGTCCACTCAGCAATAAAGCCCCCTAGTTTGTGTATTGGTGCAAAAGATAATTTGGGAGAGGTTAAGGGAAAGGAATGATGTTTGGTGGCCTTGAAAGCTCTGGAGGGGAGGGGGGTTGCCAGTTATGAATTAAAATTGTTATTTTTTTAAGATAGGATATATATGCAAAAGACGTTGCGAGATAAAGTAAGAAAAGTGTTTCTGACTGAAGTTAGGTACTGTGTGATTGACTTGTATGTTAGGAAAAAGAATATTTATTAGAAACTTAGATAATCTTTAGAAATGTTTCTTCTTAAATAGTTGCAAATTATTGTGTGAAAAGCCTATGGTTACCGTACCTTAAACAAACACTCGTGAGCACAATTAGTCAACGGGATTCAGAGAGAGTGAGAATGAACAGCGAAATAGTAACAAAAAATGTGACAATGAGGGGAAACTATGTCATTCAAACGTTAACCATATAAATTACAGTAACACTAACTGAGCGTCCACATACATATTCCAATCAATTTATGTTAACCATTTTAGGGTTGGTTAGGTTCGGTTATATATCTACATTAGTTTTAACTCAAATGAAAAGAACTCAAAATGACTCATACATAATGAAATGAACAGTTTTATCATTTCATAAGAAAAAAATTAGAGAAAATATATTAATTTAGGAAAACTTGGCTTATTAGGCAAATCGGGCCTTGCATAGTAGGCTGAGAAGTGCGTTCTGGCTACTAGTTACGACATATATATATATATATATATATATATATATATATATATATATATATATATATATATATATATATATATATATATATATATATATATATATATATATGACAATGTCAGACCACGGAGGAAAATGAAACAGGAATTTCCTTAAGTACTTTCGAATATTAAATACATCTTCAGAAAGAAGATTCCTTCTGAAGATGTATTTAATATACGAAAGTACTCAAGGAAATTCCTGTTTCATTTTCCTCCGTGGTCTGACATTGTCACATTCTTAATCACGTGTTCATTTTCGTGATATACACACTCACACACACACACACATATATATATATATATATATTTATATATATATATATATATATATATATATATATATATATATATTAATTTTTATTTTATTTATTTATTTTTTAAAAATATGTTATATTTATAAATATGTATGTATATTTAAATATTGATATATACCTGTGGGTCCAGGAGGCCATCTGTGTCCCCTCAGATGGTCTCCCTTATCACAGTTTGTGTCTATGGATGTGTGTCTGTGTGTGTGTTTATCCCTGTGAGTGTCCGTGTGAGTGTGTGAGAGTCCGGTTGCGTGTGTGTCCGGTTATGCCTGTGGGTCCACGAGGCCATCTGTGTCCCCTCAGATGGTCTCCCTTATCACAGTCTATGGGTGTGTGTGAGTGTGAGTGCCCCTGTGATTGTTCGGGTGAGGGTGTGTGTGTGTGTGTGAGTGTCCGGGTTTATGTGAGGTTTGGTTCCAGGAAACATCCTTCCCCTTCCCCTCCCCATATCTCCTCCCTTATTCCCACCGTGGGTTCGAATCCCAGGTGATTAGACCTGCCCTAAGTCCATGGATCCAAGGTATCCATCCGTGGGCCCAACGGATTTCACCCCTTCCCCACTTTCCAAGGGCCAGGTCAATTCTAGCTATCCAGGAAACCTGTCGAAACAGAGGCAGCTACAGGAGGGGACACACAAATATTTGTGCCCTGCAGTTACACACCCATTCCGACAGGCTCGATCGCAATCTATCCAGATGAGAACACGTTCTCTTCCGACTAGACCACGCTGGAATCGCTGTATGTCTCAAATTTGGTTCCTTTATTTATAGTTAGTATTTTTGGTGTATTAATTGATTTGTTTTAATTTTTAATGACTTAGGTAGAGTGATTTAGGGAGTTGGGGGGAGGTCGGGTTGTGTGTGTAGTGGATTGTACGAGATCGTGGTTTGTTAGTATTTATCTAGTTGTGTTCACCTAGTTGTGCTTGCGAGGGTTGAGCTCTGCTCTTTCGGCCCGCCTCTCAACTGCCAATCAATCAATTATTAATAACTAATAAAAAAAAATTCCACACACACACACACACCCAGGAAGCAGCCCGCAACAGCTGTCTAACGCTCATTTACATATTTACTGCTAAGTAACAGAGGGCATCAGAATGATAGAAACTCTGCTGATTTCCGTTTGTGCCATCACCGGGGGATCGAATGAGCTAGGATTACGAGTCGGGAGCGACGTCCACTCAGCAATAAAGCCCCCTAGTTTGTGTATTGGTGCAAAAGATAATTTGGGAGAGGTTAAGGGAAAGGAATGACGTTTGGTGGCCTTGAAAGCTCTGGAGGGGAGGGGGGTTGCCAGTTATGAATTAAAATTGTTATTTTTTAAGATAGGATATATATGCAAAAACCGTTGCGAGATATAGTAAGAAAAGTGTTTCTGACTGAAGTTAGGTACTGTGTGATTGACTTGTATGTTAGGAAAAAGAATATTTATTAGAAACTTAGATAATCTTTAGAAATGTTTCTTCTTAAATAGTTGCAAATTATTGTGTGAAAAGCCTATGGTTACCGTACCTTAAACAAACACTCGTGAGCACAATTAGTCCACGGGATTCAGAGAGAGTGAGAATGAACAGCGAAATAGTAACAAAAAATGTGACAATGAGGGGAAACTATGTCATTCAAACGTTAACCATATAAATTACAGTAACACTAACTGAGCGTCTACATACATATTCCAATCAATTTATGTTAACCATTTTAGGGTTGGTTAGGTTCGGTTATATATCTACATTAGTTTTAACTCAAATGAAAAGAACTCAAAATGACTCATACATAATGAAATGAACAGTTTTATCATTTCATAAGAAAAAAATTAGAGAAAATATATTAATTTAGGAAAACTTGGCTTATTAGGCAAATCGGGCCTTGCATAGTAGGCTGAGAAGTGCGTTCTGGCTACTAGGTACGACATATATATATATATATATATATATATATATATATATATATATGTCGTACCTAGTAGCCAGAACTCACTTCTCAGCCTACTATGCAAGGCCCGATTTGCCTAATAAGCCAAGTTTTCATGAATTAATTGTTTTTCGACTACCTAACCTACCTAACCTAACCTAACCTAACTTTCTCTACTACCTAACCTAACCTAACCTATAAAGATAGGTTAGGTTAGGTTAGGTAGGGTTGGTTAGGTTCGGTCATATATCTACGTTAATTTTAACTCCAATAAAAAAACATTGACCTCATACATAATGAAATGGGTAGCTTTATCATTTCATAAGAAAAAAATTATAGAAAATATATTAATTCAGGAAAACTTGGCTTATTAGGCAAATTTGGCCTTGCATAGTAGGCTGAGAAGTGCGTTCTGGCTACTAGGTACGACATATATATATATATATATATATATATATATATATATATATATATATATATATATATATATATATATATATATATATATGTCGTACCTAGTAGCCAGAACTCACTTTTTGGCCTACTATGCAAGGCCCGATTTGCCTAATAAGCCAAGTTTTCATGAATTAATATATTTTCTCCAATTTTTTTCTTATGAAATGATAAAGCTACCCATTTCATTATGTACGAGGTCAATTTTTTTTTATTGGAGTTAAAATTAACGTAGATATATGACCGAACCTAACCAACCCTACCTAACCTAACCTAACCTATCTTTGTAGGTTAGGTTAGGTTAGGTAGCCGAAAAAGTTAGGTTAGGTTAGGTTAGGTAGGTTAGGTAGTCGAAAAACAATTAATTCATGAAAACTTGGCTTATTAGGCAAATTGGGCCTTGCATAGTAGGCTGAGAAGTGAGTTCTGGCTACTAGGTACGACATATATATATATATATATATATATATATATATATATATATATATATATATATATATATGACAATGTCAGACCACGGAGGAAAATGAAACAGGAATTTCCTTAAGTACTTTCGTATATTAAATACATCTTCAGAAAGAAGATTCCTTCTGAAGATGTATTTAATATACGAAAGTACTCAAGGAAATTCCTGTTTCATTTTCCTCCGTGGTCTGACATTGTCACATTCTTAATCACGTGTTCATTTTCGTGATATACACACTCACACACACACACACATATATATATATATATATATTTATATATATATATATATATATATATATATATATATATATATATATATATATATATATATATATATATATATATATATATATATATTAGTTTTTATTTTATTTATTTATTTTTTAAAAATATGTTATATTTATAAATATGTATGTATATTTAAATATTGATATATACCTGTGGGTCCAGGAGGCCATCTGTGTCCCCTCAGATGGTCTCCCTTATCACAGTTTGTGTCTATGGATGTGTGTCTGTGTGTGTGTTTATCCCTGTGAGTGTCCGTGTGAGTGTGTGAGAGTCCGGTTGCGTGTGTGTCCGGTTATGCCTGTGGGTCCACGAGGCCATCTGTGTCCCCTCAGATGGTCTCCCTTATCACAGTCTATGGGTGTGTGTGAGTGTGAGTGCCCCTGTGATTGTTCGGGTGAGGGTGTGTGTGTGTGTGTGAGTGTCCGGGTTTATGTGAGGTTTGGTTCCAGGAAACATCCTTCCCCTTCCCCTCCCCATATCTCCTCCCTTATTCCCACCGTGGGTTCGAATCCCAGGTGATTAGACCTGCCCTAAGTCCATGGATCCAAGGTATCCATCCGTGGGCCCAACGGATTTCACCCCTTCCCCACTTTCCAAGGGCCAGGTCAATTCTAGCTATCCAGGAAACCTGTCGAAACAGAGGCAGCTACAGGAGGGGACACACAAATATTTGTGCCCTGCAGTTACACACCCATTCCGACAGGCTCGATCGCAATCTATCCAGATGAGAACACGTTCTCTTCCGACTAGACCACGCTGGAATCGCTGTATGTCTCAAATTTGGTTCCTTTATTTATAGTTAGTATTTTTGGTGTATTAATTGATTTGTTTTAATTTTTTAATGACTTAGGTAGAGTGATTTAGGGAGTTGGGGGGGGAGGTCGGGTTGTGTGTGTAGTGGATTGTACGAGATCGTGGTTTGTTAGTATTTATCTAGTTGTGTTCACCTAGTTGTGCTTGCGAGGGTTGAGCTCTGCTCTTTCGGCCCGCCTCTCAACTGCCAATCAATCAATTATTAATAACTAATAAAAAAAAATTCCACACACACACACACACCCAGGAAGCAGCCCGCAACAGCTGTCTAACGCTCATTTACATATTTACTGCTAAGTAACAGAGGGCATCAGAATGATAGAAACTCTGCTGATTTCCGTTTGTGCCATCACCGGGGGATCGAATGAGCTAGGATTACGAGTCGGGAGCGACGTCCACTCAGCAATAAAGCCCCCTAGTTTGTGTATTGGTGCAAAAGATAATTTGGGAGAGGTTAAGGGAAAGGAATGACGTTTGGTGGCCTTGAAAGCTCTGGAGGGGAGGGGGGTTGCCAGTTATGAATTAAAATTGTTATTTTTTAAGATAGGATATATATGCAAAAACCGTTGCGAGATATAGTAAGAAAAGTGTTTCTGACTGAAGTTAGGTACTGTGTGATTGACTTGTATGTTAGGAAAAAGAATATTTATTAGAAACTTAGATAATCTTTAGAAATGTTTCTTCTTAAATAGTTGCAAATTATTGTGTGAAAAGCCTATGGTTACCGTACCTTAAACAAACACTCGTGAGCACAATTAGTCCACGGGATTCAGAGAGAGTGAGAATGAACAGCGAAATAGTAACAAAAAATGTGACAATGAGGGGAAACTATGTCATTCAAACGTTAACCATATAAATTACAGTAACACTAACTGAGCGTCTACATACATATTCCAATCAATTTATGTTAACCATTTTAGGGTTGGTTAGGTTCGGTTATATATCTACATTAGTTTTAACTCAAATGAAAAGAACTTAACTCATAAATAATGAAATGAACACTTTTATCATTTCATAAGAAAAAAATTAGAGAAAATATATTAATTCAGGAAAACTTGGCTTATTAGGCAAATCGGGCCTTGCATAGTAGGCTGAGAAGTGCGTTCTGGCTACTAGGTACGACATATATATATATATATATATATATATATATATATTAATTTTTATTTTATTTATTTATTTGTTAAAAATATGTTATATTTATAAATATGTATGTATATTTAAATATTGATATATACCTGTGGGTCCAGGAGGCCATCTGTGTCCCCTCAGATGGTCTCCCTTATCACAGTTTGTGTCTATGGATGTGTGTCTGTGTGTGTGTTTATCCCTGTGAGTGTCCGTGTGAGTGTGTGAGAGTCCGGTTGCGTGTGTGTCCGGTTATGCCTGTGGGTCCACGAGGCCATCTGTGTCCCCTCAGATGGTCTCCCTTATCACAGTCTATGGGTGTGTGTGAGTGTGAGTGCCCCTGTGATTGTTCGGGTGAGGGTGTGTGTGTGTGTGTGAGTGTCCGGGTTTATGTGAGGTTTGGTTCCAGGAAACATCCTTCCCCTTCCCCTCCCCATATCTCCTCCCTTATTCCCACCGTGGGTTCGAATCCCAGGTGATTAGACCTGCCCTAAGTCCATAGATCCAAGGTATCCATCCGTGGGCCCAACGGATTTCACCCCTTCCCCACTTTCCAAGGGCCAGGTCAATTCTAGCTATCCAGGAAACCTGTCGAAACAGAGGCAGCTACAGGAGGGGACACACAAATATTTGTGCCCTGCAGTTACACACCCGTTCCGACAGGCTCGATCGCAATCTATCCAGATGAGAACACGTTCTCTTCCGACTAGACCACACTGGAATCGCTGTATGTCTCAAATTTGGTTCCTTTATTTATAGTTAGTATTTTTGGTGTATTAATTGATTTGTTTTAATTTTTTAATGACTTAGGTAGAGTGATTTAGGGAGTTGGGGGGGAGGTCGGGTTGTGTGTGTAGTGGATTGTACGAGATCGTGGTTTGTTAGTATTTATCTAGTTGTGTTCACCTAGTTGTGCTTGCGAGGGTTGAGCTCTGCTCTTTCGGCCCGCCTCTCAACTGCCAATCAATCAATTATTAATAACTAATAAAAAAAAATTCCACACACACACACACACCCAGGAAGCAGCCCGCAACAGCTGTCTAACGCTCATTTACATATTTACTGCTAAGTAACAGAGGGCATCAGAATGATAGAAACTCTGCTGATTTCCGTTTGTGCCATCACCGGGGGATCGAATGAGCTAGGATTACGAGTCGGGAGCGACGTCCACTCAGCAATAAAGCCCCCTAGTTTGTGTATTGGTGCAAAAGATAATTTGGGAGAGGTTAAGGGAAAGGAATGACGTTTGGTGGCCTTGAAAGCTCTGGAGGGGAGGGGGGTTGCCAGTTATGAATTAAAATTGTTATTTTTTAAGATAGGATATATATGCAAAAGACGTTGCGAGATATAGTAAGAAAAGTGTTTCTGACTGAAGTTAGGTACTGTGTGATTGACTTGTATGTTAGGAAAAAGAATATTTATTAGAAACTTAGATAATCTTTAGAAATGTTTCTTCTTAAATAGTTGCAAATTATTGTGTGAAAAGCCTATGGTTACCGTACCTTAAACAAACACTCGTGAGCACAATTAGTCCACGGGATTCAGAGAGAGTGAGAATGAACAGCGAAATAGTAACAAAAAATGTGACAATGAGGGGAAACTATGTCATTCAAACGTTAACCATATAAATTACAGTAACACTAACTGAGCGTCTACATACATATTCCAATCAATTTATGTTAACCATTTTAGGGTTGGTTAGGTTCGGTTATATATCTACATTAGTTTTAACTCAAATGAAAAGAACTTAACTCATACATAATGAAATGAACACTTTTATCATTTCATAAGAAAAAAATTAGAGAAAATATATTAATTCAGGAAAACTTGGCTTATTAGGCAAATCGGGCCTTGCATAGTAGGCTGAGAAGTGCGTTCTGGCTACTAGGTACGACATATATATATATATATATATATATATATATATATATATATATATATATATATATATATATATATATATATATATATATATATATATATATATATATATATATATATATATATATATATATATATTAATTTTTATTTTATTTATTTATTTTTTAAAAATATGTTATATTTATAAATATGTATGTATATTTAAATATTGATATATACCTGTGGGTCCAGGAGGCCATCTGTGTCCCCTCAGATGGTCTCCCTTATCACAGTTTGTGTCTATGGATGTGTGTCTGTGTGTGTGTTTATCCCTGTGAGTGTCCGTGTGAGTGTGTGAGAGTCCGGTTGCGTGTGTGTCCGGTTATGCCTGTGGGTCCACGAGGCCATCTGTGTCCCCTCAGATGGTCTCCCTTATCACAGTCTATGGGTGTGTGTGAGTGTGAGTGCCCCTGTGATTGTTCGGGTGAGGGTGTGTGTGTGTGTGTGAGTGTCCGGGTTTATGTGAGGTTTGGTTCCAGGAAACATCCTTCCCCTTCCCCTCCCCATATCTCCTCCCTTATTCCCACCGTGGGTTCGAATCCCAGGTGATTAGACCTGCCTTAAGTCCATGGATCCAAGGTATCCATCCGTGGGCCCAACGGATTTCACCCCTTCCCCACTTTCCAAGGGCCAGGTCAATTCTAGCTATCCAGGAAACCTGTCGAAACAGAGGCAGCTACAGGAGGGGACACACAAATATTTGTGCCCTGCAGTTACTCACCCGTTCCGACAGGCTCGATCGCAATCTATCCAGATGAGAACACGTTCTCTTTCGACTAGACCACGCTGGAATCGCTGTATGTCTCAAATTTGGTTCCTTTATTTATAGTTAGTATTTTTGGTGTATTAATTGATTTGTTTTAATTTTTTAATAACTTAGGTAGAGTGATTTAGGGAGTTGGGGGGGAGGTCGGGTTGTGTGTGTAGTGGATTGTACGAGATCGTGGTTTGTTAGTATTTATCTAGTTGTGTTCACCTAGTTGTGCTTGCGAGGGTTGAGCTCTGCTCTTTCGGCCCGCCTCTCAACTGCCAATCAATCAATTATTAATAACTAATAAAAAAAAATTCCACACACACACACACACCCAGGAAGCAGCCCGCAACAGCTGTCTAACGCTCATTTACATATTTACTGCTAAGTAACAGAGGGCATCAGAATGATAGAAACTCTGCTGATTTCCGTTTGTGCCATCACCGGGGGATCGAATGAGCAAGGATTACGAGTCGGGAGCGACGTCCACTCAGCAATAAAGCCCCCTAGTTTGCGTATTGGTGCAAAAGATAATTTGGGAGAGGTTAAGGGAAAGGAATGACGTTTGGTGGCCTTGAAAGCTCTGGAGGGGAGGGGGGTTGCCAGTTATGAATTAAAATTGTTATTTTTTAAGATAGGATATATATGCAAAAGACGTTGCGAGATATAGTAAGAAAAGTGTTTCTGACTGAAGTTAGGTACTGTGTGATTGACTTGTATGTTAGGAAAAAGAATATTTATTAGAAACTTAGATAATCTTTAGAAATGTTTCTTCTTAAATAGTTGCAAATTATTGTGTGAAAAGCCTATGGTTACCGTACCTTAAACAAACACTCGTGAGCACAATTAGTCCACGGGATTCAGAGAGAGTGAGAATGAACAGCGAAATAGTAACAAAAAATGTGACAATGAGGGGAAACTATGTCATTCAAACGTTAACCATATAAATTACAGTAACACTAACTGAGCGTCTACATACATATTCCAATCAATTTATGTTAACCATTTTAGGGTTGGTTAGGTTCGGTTATATATCTACATTAGTTTTAACTCAAATGAAAAGAACTTAACTCATACATAATGAAATGAACACTTTTATCATTTCATAAGAAAAAAATTAGAGAAAATATATTAATTCAGGAAAACTTGGCTTATTAGGCAAATCGGGCCTTGCATAGTAGGCTGAGAAGTGCGTTCTGGCTACTAGGTACGACATATATATATATATATATATATATATATATATATATATATATATATATATATATATATATATATATATATATATATATATATATATATATATATATATATATATATATTAATTTTTATTTTATTTATTTATTTTTTAAAAATATGTTATATTTATAAATATGTATGTATATTTAAATATTGATATATACCTGTGGGTCCAGGAGGCCATCTGTGTCCCCTCAGATGGTCTCCCTTATCACAGTTTGTGTCTATGGATGTGTGTCTGTGTGTGTGTTTATCCCTGTGAGTGTCCGTGTGAGTGTGTGAGAGTCCGGTTGCGTGTGTGTCCGGTTATGCCTGTGGGTCCACGAGGCCATCTGTGTCCCCTCAGATGGTCTCCCTTATCACAGTCTATGGGTGTGTGTGAGTGTGAGTGCCCCTGTGATTGTTCGGGTGAGGGTGTGTGTGTGTGTGTGAGTGTCCGGGTTTATGTGAGGTTTGGTTCCAGGAAACATCCTTCCCCTTCCCCTCCCCATATCTCCTCCCTTATTCCCACCGTGGGTTCGAATCCCAGGTGATTAGACCTGCCTTAAGTCCATGGATCCAAGGTATCCATCCGTGGGCCCAACGGATTTCACCCCTTCCCCACTTTCCAAGGGCCAGGTCAATTCTAGCTATCCAGGAAACCTGTCGAAACAGAGGCAGCTACAGGAGGGGACACACAAATATTTGTGCCCTGCAGTTACTCACCCGTTCCGACAGGCTCGATCGCAATCTATCCAGATGAGAACACGTTCTCTTTCGACTAGACCTCGCTGGAATCGCTGTATGTCTCAAATTTGGTTCCTTTATTTATAGTTAGTATTTTTGGTGTATTAATTGATTTGTTTTAATTTTTTAATAACTTAGGTAGAGTGATTTAGGGAGTTGGGGGGGAGGTCGGGTTGTGTGTGTAGTGGATTGTACGAGATCGTGGTTTGTTAGTATTTATCTAGTTGTGTTCACCTAGTTGTGCTTGCGAGGGTTGAGCTCTGCTCTTTCGGCCCGCCTCTCAACTGCCAATCAATCAATTATTAATAACTAATAAAAAAAAATTCCACACACACACACACACACACCCAGGAAGCAGCCCGCAACAGCTGTCTAACGCTCATTTACATATTTACTGCTAAGTAACAGAGGGCATCAGAATGATAGAAACTCTGCTGATTTCCGTTTGTGCCATCACCGGGGGATCGAATGAGCAAGGATTACGAGTCGGGAGCGACGTCCACTCAGCAATAAAGCCCCCTAGTTTGCGTATTGGTGCAAAAGATAATTTGGGAGAGGTTAAGGGAAAGGAATGACGTTTGGTGGCCTTGAAAGCTCTGGAGGGGAGGGGGGTTGCCAGTTATGAATTAAAATTGTTATTTTTTAAGATAGGATATATATGCAAAAGACGTTGCGAGATATAGTAAGAAAAGTGTTTCTGACTGAAGTTAGGTACTGTGTGATTGACTTGTATGTTAGGAAAAAGAATATTTATTAGAAACTTAGATAATCTTTAGAAATGTTTCTTCTTAAATAGTTGCAAATTATTGTGTGAAAAGCCTATGGTTACCGTACCTTAAACAAACACTCGTGAGCACAATTAGTCCACGGGATTCAGAGAGAGTGAGAATGAACAGCGAAATAGTAACAAAAAATGTGACAATGAGGGGAAACTATGTCATTCAAACGTTAACCATATAAATTACAGTAACACTAACTGAGCGTCTACATACATATTCCAATCAATTTATGTTAACCATTTTAGGGTTGGTTAGGTTCGGTTATATATCTACATTAGTTTTAACTCAAATGAAAAGAACTTAACTCATACATAATGAAATGAACACTTTTATCATTTCATAAGAAAAAAATTAGAGAAAATATATTAATTCAGGAAAACTTGGCTTATTAGGCAAATCGGGCCTTGCATAGTAGGCTGAGAAGTGCGTTCTGGCTACTAGGTACGACATATATATATATATATATATATATATATATATATATATATATATATATATATATATATATATATATATATATATTAATTTTTATTTTATTTATTTATTTTTTAAAAATATGTTATATTTATAAATATGTATGTATATTTAAATATTGATATATACCTGTGGGTCCAGGAGGCCATCTGTGTCCCCTCAGATGGTCTCCCTTATCACAGTTTGTGTCTATGGATGTGTGTCTGTGTGTGTGTTTATCCCTGTGAGTGTCCGTGTGAGTGTGTGAGAGTCCGGTTGCGTGTGTGTCCGGTTATGCCTGTGGGTCCACGAGGCCATCTGTGTCCCCTCAGATGGTCTCCCTTATCACAGTCTATGGGTGTGTGTGAGTGTGAGTGCCCCTGTGATTGTTCGGGTGAGGGTGTGTGTGTGTGTGTGAGTGTCCGGGTTTATGTGAGGTTTGGTTCCAGGAAACATCCTTCCCCTTCCCCTCCCCATATCTCCTCCCTTATTCCCACCGTGGGTTCGAATCCCAGGTGATTAGACCTGCCCTAAGTCCATAGATCCAAGGTATCCATCCGTGGGCCCAACGGATTTCACCCCTTCCCCACTTTCCAAGGGCCAGGTCAATTCTAGCTATCCAGGAAACCTGTCGAAACAGAGGCAGCTACAGGAGGGGACACACAAATATTTGTGCCCTGCAGTTACACACCCGTTCCGACAGGCTCGATCGCAATCTATCCAGATGAGAACACGTTCTCTTCCGACTAGACCACGCTGGAATCGCTGTATGTCTCAAATTTGGTTCCTTTATTTATAGTTAGTATTTTTGGTGTATTAATTGATTTGTTTTAATTTTTTAATGACTTAGGTAGAGTGATTTAGGGAGTTGGGGGGGAGGTCGGGTTGTGTGTGTAGTGGATTGTACGAGATCGTGGTTTGTTAGTATTTATCTAGTTGTGTTCACCTAGTTGTGCTTGCGAGGGTTGAGCTCTGCTCTTTCGGCCCGCCTCTCAACTGCCAATCAATCAATTATTAATAACTAATAAAAAAAAATTCCACACACACACACACACCCAGGAAGCAGCCCGCAACAGCTGTCTAACGCTCATTTACATATTTACTGCTAAGTAACAGAGGGCATCAGAATGATAGAAACTCTGCTGATTTCCGTTTGTGCCATCACCGGGGGATCGAATGAGCTAGGATTACGAGTCGGGAGCGACGTCCACTCAGCAATAAAGCCCCCTAGTTTGTGTATTGGTGCAAAAGATAATTTGGGAGAGGTTAAGGGAAAGGAATGACGTTTGGTGGCCTTGAAAGCTCTGGAGGGGAGGGGGGTTGCCAGTTATGAATTAAAATTGTTATTTTTTAAGATAGGATATATATGCAAAAACCGTTGCGAGATATAGTAAGAAAAGTGTTTCTGACTGAAGTTAGGTACTGTGTGATTGACTTGTATGTTAGGAAAAAGAATATTTATTAGAAACTTAGATAATCTTTAGAAATGTTTCTTCTTAAATAGTTGCAAATTATTGTGTGAAAAGCCTATGGTTACCGTACCTTAAACAAACACTCGTGAGCACAATTAGTCCACGGGATTCAGAGAGAGTGAGAATGAACAGCGAAATAGTAACAAAAAATGTGACAATGAGGGGAAACTATGTCATTCAAACGTTAACCATATAAATTACAGTAACACTAACTGAGCGTCTACATACATATTCCAATCAATTTATGTTAACCATTTTAGGGTTGGTTAGGTTCGGTTATATATCTACATTAGTTTTAACTCAAATGAAAAGAACTTAACTCATACATAATGAAATGAACACTTTTATCATTTCATAAGAAAAAAATTAGAGAAAATATATTAATTCAGGAAAACTTGGCTTATTAGGCAAATCGGGCCTTGCATAGTAGGCTGAGAAGTGCGTTCTGGCTACTAGGTACGACATATATATATATATATATATATATATATATATATATATATATATATATATATATATATATATATATTAATTTTTATTTTATTTATTTATTTTTTAAAAATATGTTATATTTATAAATATGTATGTATATTTAAATATTGATATATACCTGTGGGTCCAGGAGGCCATCTGTGTCCCCTCAGATGGTCTCCCTTATCACAGTTTGTGTCTATGGATGTGTGTCTGTGTGTGTGTTTATCCCTGTGAGTGTCCGTGTGAGTGTGTGAGAGTCCGGTTGCGTGTGTGTCCGGTTATGCCTGTGGGTCCACGAGGCCATCTGTGTCCCCTCAGATGGTCTCCCTTATCACAGTCTATGGGTGTGTGTGAGTGTGAGTGCCCCTGTGATTGTTCGGGTGAGGGTGTGTGTGTGTGTGTGAGTGTCCGGGTTTATGTGAGGTTTGGTTCCAGGAAACATCCTTCCCCTTCCCCTCCCCATATCTCCTCCCTTATTCCCACCGTGGGTTCGAATCCCAGGTGATTAGACCTGCCTTAAGTCCATGGATCCAAGGTATCCATCCGTGGGCCCAACGGATTTCACCCCTTCCCCACTTTCCAAGGGCCAGGTCAATTCTAGCTATCCAGGAAACCTGTCGAAACAGAGGCAGCTACAGGAGGGGACACACAAATATTTGTGCCCTGCAGTTACACACCCGTTCCGACAGGCTCGATCGCAATCTATCCAGATGAGAACACGTTCTCTTCCGACTAGACCACACTGGAATCGCTGTATGTCTCAAATTTGGTTCCTTTATTTATAGTTAGTATTTTTGGTGTATTAATTGATTTGTTTTAATTTTTTAATGACTTAGGTAGAGTGATTTAGGGAGTTGGGGGGGAGGTCGGGTTGTGTGTGTAGTGGATTGTACGAGATCGTGGTTTGTTAGTATTTATCTAGTTGTGTTCACCTAGTTGTGCTTGCGAGGGTTGAGCTCTGCTCTTTCGGCCCGCCTCTCAACTGCCAATCAATCAATTATTAATAACTAATAAAAAAAAATTCCACACACACACACACACCCAGGAAGCAGCCCGCAACAGCTGTCTAACGCTCATTTACATATTTACTGCTAAGTAACAGAGGGCATCAGAATGATAGAAACTCTGCTGATTTCCGTTTGTGCCATCACCGGGGGATCGAATGAGCTAGGATTACGAGTCGGGAGCGACGTCCACTCAGCAATAAAGCCCCCTAGTTTGTGTATTGGTGCAAAAGATAATTTGGGAGAGGTTAAGGGAAAGGAATGACGTTTGGTGGCCTTGAAAGCTCTGGAGGGGAGGGGGGTTGCCAGTTATGAATTAAAATTGTTATTTTTTAAGATAGGATATATATGCAAAAGACGTTGCGAGATATAGTAAGAAAAGTGTTTCTGACTGAAGTTAGGTACTGTGTGATTGACTTGTATGTTAGGAAAAAGAATATTTATTAGAAACTTAGATAATCTTTAGAAATGTTTCTTCTTAAATAGTTGCAAATTATTGTGTGAAAAGCCTATGGTTACCGTACCTTAAACAAACACTCGTGAGCACAATTAGTCCACGGGATTCAGAGAGAGTGAGAATGAACAGCGAAATAGTAACAAAAAATGTGACAATGAGGGGAAACTATGTCATTCAAACGTTAACCATATAAATTACAGTAACACTAACTGAGCGTCTACATACATATTCCAATCAATTTATGTTAACCATTTTAGGGTTGGTTAGGTTCGGTTATATATCTACATTAGTTTTAACTCAAATGAAAAGAACTTAACTCATAAATAATGAAATGAACACTTTTATCATTTCATAAGAAAAAAATTAGAGAAAATATATTAATTCAGGAAAACTTGGCTTATTAGGCAAATCGGGCCTTGCATAGTAGGCTGAGAAGTGCGTTCTGGCTACTAGGTACGACATATATATATATATATATATATATATATATATATTAATTTTTATTTTATTTATTTATTTGTTAAAAATATGTTATATTTATAAATATGTATGTATATTTAAATATTGATATATACCTGTGGGTCCAGGAGGCCATCTGTGTCCCCTCAGATGGTCTCCCTTATCACAGTTTGTGTCTATGGATGTGTGTCTGTGTGTGTGTTTATCCCTGTGAGTGTCCGTGTGAGTGTGTGAGAGTCCGGTTGCGTGTGTGTCCGGTTATGCCTGTGGGTCCACGAGGCCATCTGTGTCCCCTCAGATGGTCTCCCTTATCACAGTCTATGGGTGTGTGTGAGTGTGAGTGCCCCTGTGATTGTTCGGGTGAGGGTGTGTGTGTGTGTGTGAGTGTCCGGGTTTATGTGAGGTTTGGTTCCAGGAAACATCCTTCCCCTTCCCCTCCCCATATCTCCTCCCTTATTCCCACCGTGGGTTCGAATCCCAGGTGATTAGACCTGCCCTAAGTCCATAGATCCAAGGTATCCATCCGTGGGCCCAACGGATTTCACCCCTTCCCCACTTTCCAAGGGCCAGGTCAATTCTAGCTATCCAGGAAACCTGTCGAAACAGAGGCAGCTACAGGAGGGGACACACAAATATTTGTGCCCTGCAGTTACACACCCGTTCCGACAGGCTCGATCGCAATCTATCCAGATGAGAACACGTTCTCTTCCGACTAGACCACACTGGAATCGCTGTATGTCTCAAATTTGGTTCCTTTATTTATAGTTAGTATTTTTGGTGTATTAATTGATTTGTTTTAATTTTTTAATGACTTAGGTAGAGTGATTTAGGGAGTTGGGGGGGAGGTCGGGTTGTGTGTGTAGTGGATTGTACGAGATCGTGGTTTGTTAGTATTTATCTAGTTGTGTTCACCTAGTTGTGCTTGCGAGGGTTGAGCTCTGCTCTTTCGGCCCGCCTCTCAACTGCCAATCAATCAATTATTAATAACTAATAAAAAAAAATTCCACACACACACACACACCCAGGAAGCAGCCCGCAACAGCTGTCTAACGCTCATTTACATATTTACTGCTAAGTAACAGAGGGCATCAGAATGATAGAAACTCTGCTGATTTCCGTTTGTGCCATCACCGGGGGATCGAATGAGCTAGGATTACGAGTCGGGAGCGACGTCCACTCAGCAATAAAGCCCCCTAGTTTGTGTATTGGTGCAAAAGATAATTTGGGAGAGGTTAAGGGAAAGGAATGACGTTTGGTGGCCTTGAAAGCTCTGGAGGGAGGGGGGTTGCCAGTTATGAATTAAAATTGTTATTTTTTAAGATAGGATATATATGCAAAAGACGTTGCGAGATATAGTAAGAAAAGTGTTTCTGACTGAAGTTAGGTACTGTGTGATTGACTTGTATGTTAGGAAAAAGAATATTTATTAGAAACTTAGATAATCTTTAGAAATGTTTCTTCTTAAATAGTTGCAAATTATTGTGTGAAAAGCCTATGGTTACCGTACCTTAAACAAACACTCGTGAGCACAATTAGTCCACGGGATTCAGAGAGAGTGAGAATGAACAGCGAAATAGTAACAAAAAATGTGACAATGAGGGGAAACTATGTCATTCAAACGTTAACCATATAAATTACAGTAACACTAACTGAGCGTCTACATACATATTCCAATCAATTTATGTTAACCATTTTAGGGTTGGTTAGGTTCGGTTATATATCTACATTAGTTTTAACTCAAATGAAAAGAACTTAACTCATACATAATGAAATGAACACTTTTATCATTTCATAAGAAAAAAATTAGAGAAAATATATTAATTCAGGAAAACTTGGCTTATTAGGCAAATCGGGCCTTGCATAGTAGGCTGAGAAGTGCGTTCTGGCTACTAGGTACGACATATATATATATATATATATATATATATATATATATATATATATATATATATATATATATATATATATATTAATTTTTATTTTATTTATTTATTTTTTAAAAATATGTTATATTTATAAATATGTATGTATATTTAAATATTGATATATACCTGTGGGTCCAGGAGGCCATCTGTGTCCCCTCAGATGGTCTCCCTTATCACAGTTTGTGTCTATGGATGTGTGTCTGTGTGTGTGTTTATCCCTGTGAGTGTCCGTGTGAGTGTGTGAGAGTCCGGTTGCGTGTGTGTCCGGTTATGCCTGTGGGTCCACGAGGCCATCTGTGTCCCCTCAGATGGTCTCCCTTATCACAGTCTATGGGTGTGTGTGAGTGTGAGTGCCCCTGTGATTGTTCGGGTGAGGGTGTGTGTGTGTGTGTGAGTGTCCGGGTTTATGTGAGGTTTGGTTCCAGGAAACATCCTTCCCCTTCCCCTCCCCATATCTCCTCCCTTATTCCCACCGTGGGTTCGAATCCCAGGTGATTAGACCTGCCTTAAGTCCATGGATCCAAGGTATCCATCCGTGGGCCCAACGGATTTCACCCCTTCCCCACTTTCCAAGGGCCAGGTCAATTCTAGCTATCCAGGAAACCTGTCGAAACAGAGGCAGCTACAGGAGGGGACACACAAATATTTGTGCCCTGCAGTTACTCACCCGTTCCGACAGGCTCGATCGCAATCTATCCAGATGAGAACACGTTCTCTTTCGACTAGACCACGCTGGAATCGCTGTATGTCTCAAATTTGGTTCCTTTATTTATAGTTAGTATTTTTGGTGTATTAATTGATTTGTTTTAATTTTTTAATAACTTAGGTAGAGTGATTTAGGGAGTTGGGGGGGAGGTCGGGTTGTGTGTGTAGTGGATTGTACGAGATCGTGGTTTGTTAGTATTTATCTAGTTGTGTTCACCTAGTTGTGCTTGCGAGGGTTGAGCTCTGCTCTTTCGGCCCGCCTCTCAACTGCCAATCAATCAATTATTAATAACTAATAAAAAAAAATTCCACACACACACACACACCCAGGAAGCAGCCCGCAACAGCTGTCTAACGCTCATTTACATATTTACTGCTAAGTAACAGAGGGCATCAGAATGATAGAAACTCTGCTGATTTCCGTTTGTGCCATCACCGGGGGATCGAATGAGCAAGGATTACGAGTCGGGAGCGACGTCCACTCAGCAATAAAGCCCCCTAGTTTGCGTATTGGTGCAAAAGATAATTTGGGAGAGGTTAAGGGAAAGGAATGACGTTTGGTGGCCTTGAAAGCTCTGGAGGGGAGGGGGGTTGCCAGTTATGAATTAAAATTGTTATTTTTTAAGATAGGATATATATGCAAAAGACGTTGCGAGATATAGTAAGAAAAGTGTTTCTGACTGAAGTTAGGTACTGTGTGATTGACTTGTATGTTAGGAAAAAGAATATTTATTAGAAACTTAGATAATCTTTAGAAATGTTTCTTCTTAAATAGTTGCAAATTATTGTGTGAAAAGCCTATGGTTACCGTACCTTAAACAAACACTCGTGAGCACAATTAGTCCACGGGATTCAGAGAGAGTGAGAATGAACAGCGAAATAGTAACAAAAAATGTGACAATGAGGGGAAACTATGTCATTCAAACGTTAACCATATAAATTACAGTAACACTAACTGAGCGTCTACATACATATTCCAATCAATTTATGTTAACCATTTTAGGGTTGGTTAGGTTCGGTTATATATCTACATTAGTTTTAACTCAAATGAAAAGAACTTAACTCATACATAATGAAATGAACACTTTTATCATTTCATAAGAAAAAAATTAGAGAAAATATATTAATTCAGGAAAACTTGGCTTATTAGGCAAATCGGGCCTTGCATAGTAGGCTGAGAAGTGCGTTCTGGCTACTAGGTACGACATATATATATATATATATATATATATATATATATATATATATATATATATATATATATATATATATATATATATATATTAATTTTTATTTTATTTATTTATTTTTTAAAAATATGTTATATTTATAAATATGTATGTATATATAAATATTGATATATACCTGTGGGTCCAGGAGGCCATCTGTGTCCCCTCAGATGGTCTCCCTTATCACAGTTTGTGTCTATGGATGTGTGTCTGTGTGTGTGTTTATCCCTGTGAGTGTCCGTGTGAGTGTGTGAGAGTCCGGTTGCGTGTGTGTCCGGTTATGCCTGTGGGTCCACGAGGCCATCTGTGTCCCCTCAGATGGTCTCCCTTATCACAGTCTATGGGTGTGTGTGAGTGTGAGTGCCCCTGTGATTGTTCGGGTGAGGGTGTGTGTGTGTGTGTGAGTGTCCGGGTTTATGTGAGGTTTGGTTCCAGGAAACATCCTTCCCCTTCCCCTCCCCATATCTCCTCCCTTATTCCCACCGTGGGTTCGAATCCCAGGTGATTAGACCTGCCTTAAGTCCATGGATCCAAGGTATCCATCCGTGGGCCCAACGGATTTCACCCCTTCCCCACTTTCCAAGGGCCAGGTCAATTCTAGCTATCCAGGAAACCTGTCGAAACAGAGGCAGCTACAGGAGGGGACACACAAATATTTGTGCCCTGCAGTTACTCACCCGTTCCGACAGGCTCGATCGCAATCTATCCAGATGAGAACACGTTCTCTTTCGACTAGACCACGCTGGAATCGCTGTATGTCTCAAATTTGGTTCCTTTATTTATAGTTAGTATTTTTGGTGTATTAATTGATTTGTTTTAATTTTTTAATAACTTAGGTAGAGTGATTTAGGGAGTTGGGGGGGAGGTCGGGTTGTGTGTGTAGTGGATTGTACGAGATCGTGGTTTGTTAGTATTTATCTAGTTGTGTTCACCTAGTTGTGCTTGCGAGGGTTGAGCTCTGCTCTTTCGGCCCGCCTCTCAACTGCCAATCAATCAATTATTAATAACTAATAAAAAAAAATTCCACACACACACACACACCCAGGAAGCAGCCCGCAACAGCTGTCTAACGCTCATTTACATATTTACTGCTAAGTAACAGAGGGCATCAGAATGATAGAAACTCTGCTGATTTCCGTTTGTGCCATCACCGGGGGATCGAATGAGCTAGGATTACGAGTCGGGAGCGACGTCCACTCAGCAATAAAGCCCCCTAGTTTGTGTATTGGTGCAAAAGATAATTTGGGAGAGGTTAAGGGAAAGGAATGACGTTTGGTGGCCTTGAAAGCTCTGGAGGGGAGGGGGGTTGCCAGTTATGAATTAAAATTGTTATTTTTTAAGATAGGATATATATGCAAAAGACGTTGCGAGATATAGTAAGAAAAGTGTTTCTGACTGAAGTTAGGTACTGTGTGATTGACTTGTATGTTAGGAAAAAGAATATTTATTAGAAACTTAGATAATCTTTAGAAATGTTTCTTCTTAAATAGTTGCAAATTATTGTGTGAAAAGCCTATGGTTACCGTACCTTAAACAAACACTCGTGAGCACAATTAGTCCACGGGATTCAGAGAGAGTGAGAATGAACAGCGAAATAGTAACAAAAAATGTGACAATGAGGGGAAACTATGTCATTCAAACGTTAACCATATAAATTACAGTAACACTAACTGAGCGTCTACATACATATTCCAATCAATTTATGTTAACCATTTTAGGGTTGGTTAGGTTCGGTTATATATCTACATTAGTTTTAACTCAAATGAAAAGAACTTAACTCATACATAATGAAATGAACACTTTTATCATTTCATAAGAAAAAAATTAGAGAAAATATATTAATTCAGGAAAACTTGGCTTATTAGGCAAATCGGGCCTTGCATAGTAGGCTGAGAAGTGCGTTCTGGCTACTAGGTACGACATATATATATATATATATATATATATATATATATATATATATATATATATATATATATATATATATATATATATATTAATTTTTTTTTATTTATTTATTTTTTAAAAATATGTTATATTTATAAATATGTATGTATATTTAAATATTGATATATACCTGTGGGTCCAGGAGGCCATCTGTGTCCCCTCAGATGGTCTCCCTTATCACAGTTTGTGTCTATGGATGTGTGTCTGTGTGTGTGTTTATCCCTGTGAGTGTCCGTGTGAGTGTGTGAGAGTCCGGTTGCGTGTGTGTCCGGTTATGCCTGTGGGTCCACGAGGCCATCTGTGTCCCCTCAGATGGTCTCCCTTATCACAGTCTATGGGTGTGTGTGAGTGTGAGTGCCCCTGTGATTGTTCGGGTGAGGGTGTGTGTGTGTGTGTGAGTGTCCGGGTTTATGTGAGGTTTGGTTCCAGGAAACATCCTTCCCCTTCCCCTCCCCATATCTCCTCCCTTATTCCCACCGTGGGTTCGAATCCCAGGTGATTAGACCTGCCCTAAGTCCATGGATCCAAGGTATCCATCCGTGGGCCCAACGGATTTCACCCCTTCCCCACTTTCCAAGGGCCAGGTCAATTCTAGCTATCCAGGAAACCTGTCGAAACAGAGGCAGCTACAGGAGGGGACACACAAATATTTGTGCCCTGCAGTTACACACCCGTTCCGACAGGCTCGATCGCAATCTATCCAGATGAGAACACGTTCTCTTCCGACTAGACCACGCTGGAATCGCTGTATGTCTCAAATTTGGTTCCTTTATTTATAGTTAGTATTTTTGGTGTATTAATTGATTTGTTTTAATTTTTTAATGACTTAGGTAGAGTGATTTAGGGAGTTGGGGGGGAGGTCGGGTTGTGTGTGTAGTGGATTGTACGAGATCGTGGTTTGTTAGTATTTATCTAGTTGTGTTCACCTAGTTGTGCTTGCGAGGGTTGAGCTCTGCTCTTTCGGCCCGCCTCTCAACTGCCAATCAATCAATTATTAATAACTAATAAAAAAAAATTCCACACACACACACACACCCAGCAGCCCGCAACAGCTGTCTAACGCTCATTTACATATTTACTGCTAAGTAACAGAGGGCATCAGAATGATAGAAACTCTGCTGATTTCCGTTTGTGCCATCACCGGGGGATCGAATGAGCTAGGATTACGAGTCGGGAGCGACGTCCACTCAGCAATAAAGCCCCCTAGTTTGTGTATTGGTGCAAAAGATAATTTGGGAGAGGTTAAGGGAAAGGAATGACGTTTGGTGGCCTTGAAAGCTCTGGAGGGGAGGGGGGTTGCCAGTTATGAATTAAAATTGTTATTTTTTAAGATAGGATATATATGCAAAAGACGTTGCGAGATATAGTAAGAAAAGTGTTTCTGACTGAAGTTAGGTACTGTGTGATTGACTTGTATGTTAGGAAAAAGAATATTTATTAGAAACTTAGATAATCTTTAGAAATGTTTCTTCTTAAATAGTTGCAAATTATTGTGTGAAAAGCCTATGGTTACCGTACCTTAAACAAACACTCGTGAGCACAATTAGTCCACGGGATTCAGAGAGAGTGAGAATGAACAGCGAAATAGTAACAAAAAATGTGACAATGAGGGGAAACTATGTCATTCAAACGTTAACCATATAAATTACAGTAACACTAACTGAGCGTCTACATACATATTCCAATCAATTTATGTTAACCATTTTAGGGTTGGTTAGGTTCGGTTATATATCTACATTAGTTTTAACTCAAATGAAAAGAACTTAACTCATACATAATGAAATGAACACTTTTATCATTTCATAAGAAAAAAATTAGAGAAAATATATTAATTCAGGAAAACTTGGCTTATTAGGCAAATCGGGCCTTGCATAGTAGGCTGAGAAGTGCGTTCTGGCTACTAGGTACGACATATATATATATATATATATATATATATATATATATATATATATATATATATATATATATATATATATATATATATATATATATATATATATATATTTTTTTTTTTTTATTTATTTATTTAAAAATATGTTATATTTATAAATATGTATGTATATTTAAATATTGATATATACCTGTGGGTCCAGGAGGCCATCTGTGTCCCCTCAGATGGTCTCCCTTATCACAGTTTGTGTCTATGGATGTGTGTCTGTGTGTGTGTTTATCCCTGTGAGTGTCCGTGTGAGTGTGTGAGAGTCCGGTTGCGTGTGTGTCCGGTTATGCCTGTGGGTCCACGAGGCCATCTGTGTCCCCTCAGATGGTCTCCCTTATCACAGTCTATGGGTGTGTGTGAGTGTGAGTGCCCCTGTGATTGTTCGGGTGAGGGTGTGTGTGTGTGTGTGAGTGTCCGGGTTTATGTGAGGTTTGGTTCCAGGAAACATCCTTCCCCTTCCCCTCCCCATATCTCCTCCCTTATTCCCACCGTGGGTTCGAATCCCAGGTGATTAGACCTGCCCTAAGTCCATGGATCCAAGGTATCCATCCGTGGGCCCAACGGATTTCACCCCTTCCCCACTTTCCAAGGGCCAGGTCAATTCTAGCTATCCAGGAAACCTGTCGAAACAGAGGCAGCTACAGGAGGGGACACACAAATATTTGTGCCCTGCAGTTACACACCCGTTCCGACAGGCTCGATCGCAATCTATCCAGATGAGAACACGTTCTCTTCCGACTAGACCACGCTGGAATCGCTGTATGTCTCAAATTTGGTTCCTTTATTTATAGTTAGTATTTTTGGTGTATTAATTGATTTGTTTTAATTTTTTAATGACTTAGGTAGAGTGATTTAGGGAGTTGGGGGGGAGGTCGGGTTGTGTGTGTAGTGGATTGTACGAGATCGTGGTTTGTTAGTATTTATCTAGTTGTGTTCACCTAGTTGTGCTTGCGAGGGTTGAGCTCTGCTCTTTCGGCCCGCCTCTCAACTGCCAATCAATCAATTATTAATAACTAATAAAAAAAAATTCCACACACACACACACCCAGGAAGCAGCCCGCAACAGCTGTCTAACGCTCATTTACATATTTACTGCTAAGTAACAGAGGGCATCAGAATGATAGAAACTCTGCTGATTTCCGTTTGTGCCATCACCGGGGGATCGAATGAGCTAGGATTACGAGTCGGGAGCGACGTCCACTCAGCAATAAAGCCCCCTAGTTTGTGTATTGGTGCAAAAGATAATTTGGGAGAGGTTAAGGGAAAGGAATGACGTTTGGTGGCCTTGAAAGCTCTGGAGGGGAGGGGGGTTGCCAGTTATGAATTAAAATTGTTATTTTTTAAGATAGGATATATATGCAAAAGACGTTGCGAGATATAGTAAGAAAAGTGTTTCTGACTGAAGTTAGGTACTGTGTGATTGACTTGTATGTTAGGAAAAAGAATATTTATTAGAAACTTAGATAATCTTTAGAAATGTTTCTTCTTAAATAGTTGCAAATTATTGTGTGAAAAGCCTATGGTTACCGTACCTTAAACAAACACTCGTGAGCACAATTAGTCCACGGGATTCAGAGAGAGTGAGAATGAACAGCGAAATAGTAACAAAAAATGTGACAATGAGGGGAAACTATGTCATTCAAACGTTAACCATATAAATTACAGTAACACTAACTGAGCGTCTACATACATATTCCAATCAATTTATGTTAACCATTTTAGGGTTGGTTAGGTTCGGTTATATATCTACATTAGTTTTAACTCAAATGAAAAGAACT
This sequence comes from Procambarus clarkii, assembly GCF_040958095.1. Taxonomy (NCBI): domain Eukaryota; kingdom Metazoa; phylum Arthropoda; class Malacostraca; order Decapoda; family Cambaridae; genus Procambarus; species Procambarus clarkii. The sequence continues at coordinate 6,353,616 of NC_091220.1, forward strand.
TAACTCATACATAATGAAATGAACACTTTTATCATTTCATAAGAAAAAAATTAGAGAAAATATATTAATTCAGGAAAACTTGGCTTATTAGGCAAATCGGGCCTTGCATAGTAGGCTGAGAAGTGCGTTCTGGCTACTAGGTACGACATATATATATATATATATATATATATATATATATATATATATATATATATATATATATATATATATATATATATATATATTATTATTTTATTTTTTTATTTTTATTTTTTAAAAATATGTTATATTTATAAATATGTATGTATATTTAAATATTGATATATACCTGTGGGTCCAGGAGGCCATCTGTGTCCCCTCAGATGGTCTCCCTTATCACAGTTTGTGTCTATGGATGTGTGTCTGTGTGTGTGTTTATCCCTGTGAGTGTCCGTGTGAGTGTGTGAGAGTCCGGTTGCGTGTGTGTCCGGTTATGCCTGTGGGTCCACGAGGCCATCTGTGTCCCCTCAGATGGTCTCCCTTATCACAGTCTATGGGTGTGTGTGAGTGTGAGTGCCCCTGTGATTGTTCGGGTGAGGGTGTGTGTGTGTGTGTGAGTGTCCGGGTTTATGTGAGGTTTGGTTCCAGGAAACATCCTTCCCCTTCCCCTCCCCATATCTCCTCCCTTATTCCCACCGTGGGTTCGAATCCCAGGTGATTAGACCTGCCCTAAGTCCATGGATCCAAGGTATCCATCCGTGGGCCCAACGGATTTCACCCCTTCCCCACTTTCCAAGGGCCAGGTCAATTCTAGCTATCCAGGAAACCTGTCGAAACAGAGGCAGCTACAGGAGGGGACACACAAATATTTGTGCCCTGCAGTTACACACCCGTTCCGACAGGCTCGATCGCAATCTATCCAGATGAGAACACGTTCTCTTCCGACTAGACCACGCTGGAATCGCTGTATGTCTCAAATTTGGTTCCTTTATTTATAGTTAGTATTTTTGGTGTATTAATTGATTTGTTTTAATTTTTTAATGACTTAGGTAGAGTGATTTAGGGAGTTGGGGGGGAGGTCGGGTTGTGTGTGTAGTGGATTGTACGAGATCGTGGTTTGTTAGTATTTATCTAGTTGTGTTCACCTAGTTGTGCTTGCGAGGGTTGAGCTCTGCTCTTTCGGCCCGCCTCTCAACTGCCAATCAATCAATTATTAATAACTAATAAAAAAAAATTCCACACACACACACACACCCAGGAAGCAGCCCGCAACAGCTGTCTAACGCTCATTTACATATTTACTGCTAAGTAACAGAGGGCATCAGAATGATAGAAACTCTGCTGATTTCCGTTTGTGCCATCACCGGGGGATCGAATGAGCTAGGATTACGAGTCGGGAGCGACGTCCACTCAGCAATAAAGCCCCCTAGTTTGTGTATTGGTGCAAAAGATAATTTGGGAGAGGTTAAGGGAAAGGAATGACGTTTGGTGGCCTTGAAAGCTCTGGAGGGGAGGGGGGTTGCCAGTTATGAATTAAAATTGTTATTTTTTAAGATAGGATATATATGCAAAAGACGTTGCGAGATATAGTAAGAAAAGTGTTTCTGACTGAAGTTAGGTACTGTGTGATTGACTTGTATGTTAGGAAAAAGAATATTTATTAGAAACTTAGATAATCTTTAGAAATGTTTCTTCTTAAATAGTTGCAAATTATTGTGTGAAAAGCCTATGGTTACCGTACCTTAAACAAACACTCGTGAGCACAATTAGTCCACGGGATTCAGAGAGAGTGAGAATGAACAGCGAAATAGTAACAAAAAATGTGACAATGAGGGGAAACTATGTCATTCAAACGTTAACCATATAAATTACAGTAACACTAACTGAGCGTCTACATACATATTCCAATCAATTTATGTTAACCATTTTAGGGTTGGTTAGGTTCGGTTATATATCTACATTAGTTTTAACTCAAATGAAAAGAACTTAACTCATACATAATGAAATGAACACTTTTATCATTTCATAAGAAAAAAATTAGAGAAAATATATTAATTCAGGAAAACTTGGCTTATTAGGCAAATCGGGCCTTGCATAGTAGGCTGAGAAGTGCGTTCTGGCTACTAGGTACGACATATATATATATATATATATATATATATATATATATATATATATATATATATATATATATATATATATATATATATATATATATATATTATTTTTATTTTATTTATTTATTTTTTAAAAATATGTTATATTTATAAATATGTATGTATATTTAAATATTGATATATACCTGTGGGTCCAGGAGGCCATCTGTGTCCCCTCAGATGGTCTCCCTTATCACAGTTTGTGTCTATGGATGTGTGTCTGTGTGTGTGTTTATCCCTGTGAGTGTCCGTGTGAGTGTGTGAGAGTCCGGTTGCGTGTGTGTCCGGTTATGCCTGTGGGTCCACGAGGCCATCTGTGTCCCCTCAGATGGTCTCCCTTATCACAGTCTATGGGTGTGTGTGAGTGTGAGTGCCCCTGTGATTGTTCGGGTGAGGGTGTGTGTGTGTGTGAGTGTCCGGGTTTATGTGAGGTTTGGTTCCAGGAAACATCCTTCCCCTTCCCCTCCCCATATCTCCTCCCTTATTCCCACCGTGGGTTCGAATCCCAGGTGATTAGACCTGCCCTAAGTCCATGGATCCAAGGTATCCATCCGTGGGCCCAACGGATTTCACCCCTTCCCCACTTTCCAAGGGCCAGGTCAATTCTAGCTATCCAGGAAACCTGTCGAAACAGAGGCAGCTACAGGAGGGGACACACAAATATTTGTGCCCTGCAGTTACACACCCGTTCCGACAGGCTCGATCGCAATCTATCCAGATGAGAACACGTTCTCTTCCGACTAGACCACGCTGGAATCGCTGTATGTCTCAAATTTGGTTCCTTTATTTATAGTTAGTATTTTTGGTGTATTAATTGATTTGTTTTAATTTTTTAATGACTTAGGTAGAGTGATTTAA
>NC_091220.1:6357090-6402090 GCF_040958095.1 Procambarus clarkii
TATTTATAAATATGTATGTATATTTAAATATTGATATATACCTGTGGGTCCAGGAGGCCATCTGTGTCCCCTCAGATGGTCTCCCTTATCAGAGTTTGTGTCTATGGATGTGTGTCTGTGTGTGTGTTTATCCCTGTGAGTGTCCGTGTGAGTGTGTGAGAGTCCGGTTGCGTGTGTGTCCGGTTATGCCTGTGGGTCCACGAGGCCATCTGTGTCCCCTCAGATGGTCTCCCTTATCACAGTCTATGGGTGTGTGTGAGTGTGAGTGCCCCTGTGAGTGTTCGGGTGAGGGTGTGTGTGTGTGTGAGTGTCCGGGTTTATGTGAGGTTTGGTTCCAGGAAACATCCTTCCCCTTCCCCTCCCCATATCTCCTCCCTTATTCCCACCGTGGGTTCGAATCCCAGGTGATTAGACCTGCCCTAAGTCCATGGATCCAAGGTATCCATCCGTGGGCCCAACGGATTTCACCCCTTCCCCACTTTCCAAGGGCCAGGTCAATTCTAGCTATCCAGGAAACCTGTCGAAACAGGCAGCTACAGGAGGGGACACACAAATATTTGTGCCCTGCAGTTACACACCCGTTCCGACAGGCTCGATCGCAATCTATCCAGATGAGAACACGTTCTCTTCCGACTAGACCACGCTGGAGTCGCTGTATGTCTCAAATTTGGTTCCTTTATTTATAGTTAGTATTTTTGGTGTATTAATTGATTTGTTTTAATTTTTTAATGACTTAGGTAGAGTGATTTAGGGAGTTGGGGGGGAGGCTGGGTTGTGTGTGTAGTGGATTGTACGAGATCGTGGTTTGTTAGTATTTATCTAGTTGTGTTCACCTAGTTGTGCTTGCGAGTGTTGAGCTCTGCTCTTTCGGCCCGCCTCTCAACTGCCAATCAATCAATTATTAATAACTAATAAAAAAAAAATTCCACACACACACCCAGGAAGCAGCCCGCAACAGCTGTCTAACGCTCATTTACATATTTACTGCTAAGTAACAGAGGGCATCAGAATGATAGAAACTCTGCTGATTTCCGTTTGTGCCATCACCGGGGGATCGAATGAGCTAGGATTACGAGTCGGGAGCGACGTCCACTCAGCAATAAAGCCCCCTAGTTTGTGTATTGGTGCAAAAGATAATTTGGGAGAGGTTAAGGGAAAGGAATGATGTTTGGTGGCCTTGAAAGCTCTGGAGGGGAGGGGGGTTGCCAGTTATGAATTAAAATTGTTATTTTTTTAAGATAGGATATATATGCAAAAGACGTTGCGAGATAAAGTAAGAAAAGTGTTTCTGACTGAAGTTAGGTACTGTGTGATTGACTTGTATGTTAGGAAATAGAATATTTATTAGAAACTTAGATAATCTTTAGAAATGTTTCTTCTTAAATAGTTGCAAATTATTGTGTGAAAAGCCTATGGTTACCGTACCTTAAACAAACACTCGTGAGCACAATTAGTCCACGGGATTCAGAGAGAGTGAGAATGAACAGCGAAATAGTAACAAAAAATGTGACAATGAGGGGAAACTATGTCATTCAAACGTTAACCATATAAATTACAGTAACACTAACTGAGCGTCCACATACATATTCCAATCAATTTAAGTTAACCATTTTAGGGTTGGTTAGGTTCGGTTATATATCTACATTAGTTTTAACTCAAATGAAAAGAACTTAACTCATACATAATGAAATGAACAGTTTTATCATTTCATGAGAAAAAAATTAGAGAAAATATATTAATTCAGGAAAACTTGGCTTATTAGGCAAATCGGGCCTTGCATAGTAGACTGAGAAGTGCGTTCTGGCTACTAGGTACGACATATATATATATATATATATATATATATATATATATATATATATATATATATATATATATCTGACAATGTCAGACCACGGAGGAAAATGAAACAGGAATTTCCTTAAGTACTTTCGTATATTAAATACATCTTCTGAAAGAAGATTCCTTCTGAAGATGTATTTAATATACGAAAGTACTCAAGGAAATTCCTGTTTCATTTTCCTCCGTGGTCTGACATTGTCACATTCTTAATCACGTGTTCATTTTCGTGATATACACACACATATATATATATATATATATATATATATATATATATATATATATATATATATATATATATATATGTGTGTATATCACGAAAATAAACACGTGATTAAGAATGTGACAATGTCAGACCACGGAGGAAAAATGAAACAGGAAATTTCCTTAAGTACTTTCGTATATTAAATACATCTTCAGAAGGTCGGACCTTCTGAAGATGTATTTAATATACGAAAGTACTTAAGGAAATTTCCTGTTTCATTTTTCCTCCGTGGTCTGACATTGTCATATATATATATATATATATATATATATATATATATATATATATATATATATATATATATATATATATATATATATATATATATGTATATATATATATATATATATATATATATATATATATATATATATATATATATATATGTCGTACCTAGTAGCCAGAACGCACTTTTTGGACTACTATGCATGGCCCGATTTGCCTAATAAGCCAAGTTTTCCTGAATTAATATGTTTTCTATAATTTTTTTCTTATGAAATGATAAAGCTACCCATTTTATTATGTATGAGGGAAATTTTTTTTTATTGGAGTTAAAATTAACGTAGATATATGACCGAACCTAACCAACCCTACCTAACCTAACCTAACCTATCTTTATAGGTTAGGTTAGGTTAGGTAGCCGAAAACGTTAGGTTAGGTTAGGTTAGGTAGGTTAGGTAGTCGAAAAAACATTAATTCATAAAAACTAGGCTTATTAGGCAAATCGGGCCTTGCATAGTAGGCTGAGAAGTGCGTTCTGGCTACTAGGTACGACATATATATATATATATATATATATATATATATATATATATATATATATATATATATATATATATATATATATATATATAAATATAACATATTTTTAAAAAATAAATAAATAAAATAAAATATATATATATATATATATATATATATATATATATATATATATATATATATATATATATATATATATATATATATATATATATATTTTATTTTATTTATTTATTTTTTAAAAATATGTTATATTTATAAATATGTATGTATATTTAAATATTGATATATACCTGTGGGTCCAGGAGGCCATCTGTGTCCCCTCAGATGGTCTCCCTTATCACAGTTTGTGTCTATGGATGTGTGTCTGTGTGTGTGTTTATCCCTGTGAGTGTCCGTGTGAGTGTGTGAGAGTCCGGTTGCGTGTGTGTCCGGTTATGCCTGTGGGTCCACGAGGCCATCTGTGTCCCCTCAGATGGTCTCCCTTATCACAGTCTATGGGTGTGTGTGAGTGTGAGTGCCCCTGTGAGTGTTCGGGTGAGGGTGTGTGTGTGTGTGAGTGTCCGGGTTTATGTGAGGTTTGGTTCCAGGAAACATCCTTCCCCTTCCCCTCCCCATATCTCCTCCCTTATTCCCACCGTGGGTTCGAATCCCAGGTGATTAGACCTGCCCTAAGTCCATGGATCCAAGGTATCCATCCGTGGGCCCAACGGATTTCACCTCTTCCCCACTTTCCAAGGGCCAGGTCAATTCTAGCTATCCAGGAAACCTGTCGAAACAGGCAGCTACAGGAGGGGACACACAAATATTTGTGCCCTGCAGTTACACACCCGTTCCGACAGGCTCGATCGCAATCTATCCAGATGAGAACACGTTCTCTTCCGACTAGACCACGCTGGAGTCGCTGTATGTCTCAAATTTGGTTCCTTTATTTATAGTTAGTATTTTTGGTGTATTAATTGATTTGTTTTAATTTTTTAATGACTTAGGTAGAGTGATTTAGGGAGTTGGGGGGGAGGCTGGGTTGTGTGTGTAGTGGATTGTACGAGATCGTGGTTTGTTAGTATTTATCTAGTTGTGTTCACCTAGTTGTGCTTGCGAGTGTTGAGCTCTGCTCTTTCGGCCCGCCTCTCAACTGCCAATCAATCAATTATTAATAACTAATAAAAAAAAAATTCCACACACACACCCAGGAAGCAGCCCGCAACAGCTGTCTAACGCTCATTTACATATTTACTGCTAAGTAACAGAGGGCATCAGAATGATAGAAACTCTGCTGATTTCCGTTTGTGCTATCACCGGGGGATCGAATGAGCTAGGATTACGAGTCGGGAGCGACGTCCACTCAGCAATAAAGCCCCCTAGTTTGTGTATTGGTGCAAAAGATAATTTGGGAGAGGTTAAGGGAAAGGAATGATGTTTGGTGGCCTTGAAAGCTCTGGAGGGGAGGGGGGTTGCCAGTTATGAATTAAAATTGTTATTTTTTTAAGATAGGATATATATGCAAAAGACGTTGCGAGATAAAGTAAGAAAAGTGTTTCTGACTGAAGTTAGGTACTGTGTGATTGACTTGTATGTTAGGAAATAGAATATTTATTAGAAACTTAGATAATCTTTAGAAATGTTTCTTCTTAAATAGTTGCAAATTATTGTGTGAAAAGCCTATGGGTACCGTACCTTAAACAAACACTCGTGAGCACAATTAGTCCACGGGATTCAGAGAGAGTGAGAATGAACAGCGAAATAGTAACAAAATATGTGACAATGAGGGGAAACTATGTCATTCAAACGTTAACCATATAAATTACAGTAACACTAACTGAGCGTCCACATACATATTCCAATCAATTTATGTTAACCATTTTAGGGTTGGTTAGGTTCGGTTATATATCTACATTAGTTTTAACTCAAATGAAAAGAACTTAACTCATACATAATGAAATGAACAGTTTTATCATTTCATGAGAAAAAAATTAGAGAAAATATATTAATTCAGCAAAACTTGGCTTATTAGGCAAATCGGGCCTTGCATAGTAGACTGAGAAGTGCGTTCTGGCTACTAGGTACGACATATATATATATATATATATATATATATATATATATATATATATATATATATATATATATATATATATATATATATATATATATATATATATATATATATATATGACAATGTCAGACCACGGAGGAAAATGAAACAGGAATTTCCTTAAGTACTTTCGTATATTAAATACATCTTCTGAAAGAAGATTCCTTCTGAAGATGTATTTAATATACGAAAGTACTCAAGGAAATTCCTGTTTCATTTTCCTCCGTGGTCTGACATTGTCACATTCTTAATCACGTGTTCATTTTCGTGATATACACACACATATATATATATATATATATATATATATATATATATATATATATATATATATATATATATATATATATATATATATATATATATATATATATATGTATATATATATATATATATATATATATGTATATATATATATATATATATATATATATATATATATATATATATATATATGTCGTACCTAGTAGCCAGAACTCACTTCTCAGCCTACTATTCAAGGCCCGATTTGCCTAATAAGCCAAGTTTTCCTGAATTAATATATTTACTATAATTTTTTTCTTATGAAATGATAAAGCTACCCTTTTCACTATGTATGAGGTCAATTTTTTTTTATTGGAGTTAAAATTAACGTAGATATATGACTGAACCTAACCAACCCTACCTAACCTAACCTAACCTATATATATAGGTAAGGTTAGGTTAGGTAGCCAAAAAAAGCTTGGTTAGGTTAGATTAGGTAGGTTAGGTAGACGAAAAAACATTAATTCATGAAAACTTGGCATATTAGGCAAATCGGGCCTTGCATAGTAGGCTGAGAAGTGAGTTCTGGCTACTAGGTACGACATATATATATATATATATATATATATATATATATATATATATATATATATATATATGTCGTACCTAGTAGCCAGAACGCACTTTTTGGACTACTATGCAAGGCCCGATTTGCCTAATAAGCCAAGTTTTCCTGAATTAATATGTTTTCTCTAATTTTTTTCTTATGAAATGATAAAGCTACCCATTTTATTATGTATGAGGGAAATTTTTTTTTATTGGAGTTAAAATTAACGTAGATATATGACCGAACCTAACCAACCCTACCTAACCTAACCTAACCTATCTTTATAGGTTAGGTTAGGTTAGGTAGCCGAAAACGTTAGGTTAGGTTAGGTTAGGTAGGTTAGGTAGTCGAAAAAACATTAATTCATAAAAACTAGGCTTATTAGGCAAATCGGGCCTTGCATAGTAGGCTGAGAAGTGCGTTCTGGCTACTAGGTACGACATATATATATATATATATATGTCGTACCTAGTAGCCAGAACTCACTTCTCAGCCTACTATTCAAGGCCCGATTTGCCTAATAAGCCAAGTTTTCCTGAATTAATATATTTACTATAATTTTTTTCTTATGAAATGATAAAGCAACCCTTTTCTCTATGTATGAGGTCAATTTTTTTGTATTGGAGTTAAAATTAACGTAGATATATGACCGAACCTAACCAACCCTACCTAACCTAACCTAACCTATATTTATAGGTAAGGTTAGGTTAGGTAGCCAAAAAAAGCTATGTTAGGTTAGGTTAGGTAGGTTAGGTAGACGAAAAAACATTAATTCATGAAAACTTGGCTTATTAGGCAAATCGGGCCTTGAATAGTAGGCTGAGAAGTGCGTTCTGGCTATTAGGTACGACATATATATATATATATATATATATATATATATATATATATATATATATATATATATATATATATATATATATATATATATATATATATATATATATATATATAAATATATATATATATATATATATATATATATATTTTATTTTATTTATTTATTTTTTAAAAATATGTTATATTTATAAATATGTATGTATATTTAAATATTGATATATACCTGTGGGTCCAGGAGGCCATCTGTGTCCCCTCAGATGGTCTCCCTTATCACAGTTTGTGTCTATGGATGTGTGTCTGTGTGTGTGTTTATCCCTGTGAGTGTCCGTGTGAGTGTGTGAGAGTCCGGTTGCGTGTGTGTCCGGTTATGCCTGTGGGTCCACGAGGCCATCTGTGTCCCCTCAGATGGTCTCCCTTATCACAGTCTATGGGTGTGTGTGAGTGTGAGTGCCCCTGTGAGTGTTCGGGTGAGGGTGTGTGTGTGTGTGTGTCCGGGTTTATGTGAGGTTTGGTTCCAGGAAACATCCTTCCCCTTCCCCTCCCCATATCTCCTCCCTTATTCCCACCGTGGGTTCGAATCCCAGGTGATTAGACCTGCCCTAAGTCCATGGATCCGTGGGCCCAACGGATTTCACCCCTTCCCCACTTTCCAAGGGCCAGGTCAATTCTAGCTATCCAGGAAATCTGTCGAAACAGAGGCAGCTACAGGAGGGGACACACAAATATTTGTGCCCTGCAGTTACACACCCGTTCCGACAGGCTCGATCGCAATCTATCCAGATGAGAACACGTTCTCTTCCGACTAGACCACGCTGGAGTCGTTGTATGTCTCAAATTTGGTTCCTTTATTTATAGTTAGTATTTTTGGTGTATTAATTGATTTGTTTTAATTTTTTAATGACTTAGGTAGAGTGATTTAGGGAGTTGGGGGGGAGGCTGGGTTGTGTGTGTAGTGGATTGTACGAGATCGTGGTTTGTTAGTATTTATCTAGTTGTGTTCACCTAGTTGTGCTTGCGAGTGTTGAGCTCTGCTCTTTCGGCCCGCCTCTCAACTGCCAATCAATCAATTATTAATAACTAATAAAAAAAAAATTCCACACACACACCCAGGAAGCAGCCCGCAACAGCTGTCTAACGCTCATTTACATATTTACTGCTAAGTAACAGAGGGCATCAGAATGATAGAAACTCTGCTGATTTCCGTTTGTGCCATCACCGGGGGATCGAATGAGCTAGGATTACGAGTCGGGAGCGACGTCCACTCAGCAATAAAGCCCCCTAGTTTGTGTATTGGTGCAAAAGATAATTTGGGAGAGGTTAAGGGAAAGGAATGATGTTTGGTGGCCTTGAAAGCTCTGGAGGGGAGGGGGGTTGCCAGTTATGAATTAAAATTGTTATTTTTTTAAGATAGGATATATATGCAAAAGACGTTGCGAGATAAAGTAAGAAAAGTGTTTCTGACTGAAGTTAGGTACTGTGTGATTGACTTGTATGTTAGGAAATGGAATATTTATTAGAAACTTAGATAATCTTTAGAAATGTTTCTTCTTAAATAGTTGCAAATTATTGTGTGAAAAGCCTATGGTTACCGTACCTTAAACAAACACTCGTGAGCACAATTAGTCCACGGGATTCAGAGAGAGTGAGAATGAACAGCGAAATAGTAACAAAATATGTGACAATGAGGGGAAACTATGTCATTCAAACGTTAACCATATAAATTACAGTAACACTAACTGAGCGTCCACATACATATTCCAATCAATTTATGTTAACCATTTTAGGGTTGGTTAGGTTCGGTTATATATCTACATTAGTTTTAACTCAAATGAAAAGAACTTAACTCATACATAATGAAATGAACAGTTTTATCATTTCATGAGAAAAAAATTAGAGAAAATATATTAATTCAGGAAAACTTGGCTTATTAGGCAAATCGGGCCTTGCATAGTAGACTGAGAAGTGCGTTCTGGCTACTAGGTACGACATATATATATATATATATATATATATATATATATATATATATATATATATATCTGACAATGTCAGACCACGGAGGAAAATGAAACAGGAATTTCCTTAAGTACTTTCGTATATTAAATACATCTTCTGAAAGAAGATTCCTTCTGAAGATGTATTTAATATACGAAAGTACTCAAGGAAATTCCTGTTTCATTTTCCTCCGTGGTCTGACATTGTCACATTCTTAATCACGTGTTCATTTTCGTGATATACACACACATATATATATATATATATATATATATATATATATATATATATATATATATATATATATATATATATATATGTGTGTATATCACGAAAATAAACACGTGATTAAGAATGTGACAATGTCAGACCACGGAGGAAAAATGAAACAGGAAATTTCCTTAAGTACTTTCGTATATTAAATACATCTTCAGAAGGTCGGACCTTCTGAAGATGTATTTAATATACGAAAGTACTTAAGGAAATTTCCTGTTTCATTTTTCCTCCGTGGTCTGACATTGTCATATATATATATATATATATATATATATATATATATATATATATATATATATATATATATATATATATATATATATATATATATATGTATATATATATATATATATATATATATATATATATATATATATATATATATATATGTCGTACCTAGTAGCCAGAACGCACTTTTTGGACTACTATGCATGGCCCGATTTGCCTAATAAGCCAAGTTTTCCTGAATTAATATGTTTTCTATAATTTTTTTCTTATGAAATGATAAAGCTACCCATTTTATTATGTATGAGGGAAATTTTTTTTTATTGGAGTTAAAATTAACGTAGATATATGACCGAACCTAACCAACCCTACCTAACCTAACCTAACCTATCTTTATAGGTTAGGTTAGGTTAGGTAGCCGAAAACGTTAGGTTAGGTTAGGTTAGGTAGGTTAGGTAGTCGAAAAAACATTAATTCATAAAAACTAGGCTTATTAGGCAAATCGGGCCTTGCATAGTAGGCTGAGAAGTGCGTTCTGGCTACTAGGTACGACATATATATATATATATATATATATATATATATATATATATATATATATATATATATATATATATATATATATATATATATATATAAATATAACATATTTTTAAAAAATAAATAAATAAAATAAAATATATATATATATATATATATATATATATATATATATATATATATATATATATATATATATATATATATATATATATATATATATATTTTATTTTATTTATTTATTTTTTAAAAATATGTTATATTTATAAATATGTATGTATATTTAAATATTGATATATACCTGTGGGTCCAGGAGGCCATCTGTGTCCCCTCAGATGGTCTCCCTTATCACAGTTTGTGTCTATGGATGTGTGTCTGTGTGTGTGTTTATCCCTGTGAGTGTCCGTGTGAGTGTGTGAGAGTCCGGTTGCGTGTGTGTCCGGTTATGCCTGTGGGTCCACGAGGCCATCTGTGTCCCCTCAGATGGTCTCCCTTATCACAGTCTATGGGTGTGTGTGAGTGTGAGTGCCCCTGTGAGTGTTCGGGTGAGGGTGTGTGTGTGTGTGAGTGTCCGGGTTTATGTGAGGTTTGGTTCCAGGAAACATCCTTCCCCTTCCCCTCCCCATATCTCCTCCCTTATTCCCACCGTGGGTTCGAATCCCAGGTGATTAGACCTGCCCTAAGTCCATGGATCCAAGGTATCCATCCGTGGGCCCAACGGATTTCACCCCTTCCCCACTTTCCAAGGGCCAGGTCAATTCTAGCTATCCAGGAAACCTGTCGAAACAGGCAGCTACAGGAGGGGACACACAAATATTTGTGCCCTGCAGTTACACACCCGTTCCGACAGGCTCGATCGCAATCTATCCAGATGAGAACACGTTCTCTTCCGACTAGACCACGCTGGAGTCGCTGTATGTCTCAAATTTGGTTCCTTTATTTATAGTTAGTATTTTTGGTGTATTAATTGATTTGTTTTAATTTTTTAATGACTTAGGTAGAGTGATTTAGGGAGTTGGGGGGGAGGCTGGGTTGTGTGTGTAGTGGATTGTACGAGATCGTGGTTTGTTAGTATTTATCTAGTTGTGTTCACCTAGTTGTGCTTGCGAGTGTTGAGCTCTGCTCTTTCGGCCCGCCTCTCAACTGCCAATCAATCAATTATTAATAACTAATAAAAAAAAAATTCCACACACACACCCAGGAAGCAGCCCGCAACAGCTGTCTAACGCTCATTTACATATTTACTGCTAAGTAACAGAGGGCATCAGAATGATAGAAACTCTGCTGATTTCCGTTTGTGCTATCACCGGGGGATCGAATGAGCTAGGATTACGAGTCGGGAGCGACGTCCACTCAGCAATAAAGCCCCCTAGTTTGTGTATTGGTGCAAAAGATAATTTGGGAGAGGTTAAGGGAAAGGAATGATGTTTGGTGGCCTTGAAAGCTCTGGAGGGGAGGGGGGTTGCCAGTTATGAATTAAAATTGTTATTTTTTTAAGATAGGATATATATGCAAAAGACGTTGCGAGATAAAGTAAGAAAAGTGTTTCTGACTGAAGTTAGGTACTGTGTGATTGACTTGTATGTTAGGAAATAGAATATTTATTAGAAACTTAGATAATCTTTAGAAATGTTTCTTCTTAAATAGTTGCAAATTATTGTGTGAAAAGCCTATGGGTACCGTACCTTAAACAAACACTCGTGAGCACAATTAGTCCACGGGATTCAGAGAGAGTGAGAATGAACAGCGAAATAGTAACAAAATATGTGACAATGAGGGGAAACTATGTCATTCAAACGTTAACCATATAAATTACAGTAACACTAACTGAGCGTCCACATACATATTCCAATCAATTTATGTTAACCATTTTAGGGTTGGTTAGGTTCGGTTATATATCTACATTAGTTTTAACTCAAATGAAAAGAACTTAACTCATACATAATGAAATGAACAGTTTTATCATTTCATGAGAAAAAAATTAGAGAAAATATATTAATTCAGCAAAACTTGGCTTATTAGGCAAATCGGGCCTTGCATAGTAGACTGAGAAGTGCGTTCTGGCTACTAGGTACGACATATATATATATATATATATATATATATATATATATATATATATATATATATATATATATATATATATATATATATATATATATATATATATATATATATATATGACAATGTCAGACCACGGAGGAAAATGAAACAGGAATTTCCTTAAGTACTTTCGTATATTAAATACATCTTCTGAAAGAAGATTCCTTCTGAAGATGTATTTAATATACGAAAGTACTCAAGGAAATTCCTGTTTCATTTTCCTCCGTGGTCTGACATTGTCACATTCTTAATCACGTGTTCATTTTCGTGATATACACACACATATATATATATATATATATATATATATATATATATATATATATATATATATATATATATATATATATATATATATATATATATATATATATATGTATATATATATATATATATATATATATGTATATATATATATATATATATATATATATATATATATATATATGTCGTACCTAGTAGCCAGAACTCACTTCTCAGCCTACTATTCAAGGCCCGATTTGCCTAATAAGCCAAGTTTTCCTGAATTAATATATTTACTATAATTTTTTTCTTATGAAATGATAAAGCTACCCTTTTCACTATGTATGAGGTCAATTTTTTTTTATTGGAGTTAAAATTAACGTAGATATATGACTGAACCTAACCAACCCTACCTAACCTAACCTAACCTATATATATAGGTAAGGTTAGGTTAGGTAGCCAAAAAAAGCTTGGTTAGGTTAGATTAGGTAGGTTAGGTAGACGAAAAAACATTAATTCATGAAAACTTGGCATATTAGGCAAATCGGGCCTTGCATAGTAGGCTGAGAAGTGAGTTCTGGCTACTAGGTACGACATATATATATATATATATATATATATATATATATATATATATATATATATATATATATGTCGTACCTAGTAGCCAGAACGCACTTTTTGGACTACTATGCAAGGCCCGATTTGCCTAATAAGCCAAGTTTTCCTGAATTAATATGTTTTCTCTAATTTTTTTCTTATGAAATGATAAAGCTACCCATTTTATTATGTATGAGGGAAATTTTTTTTTATTGGAGTTAAAATTAACGTAGATATATGACCGAACCTAACCAACCCTACCTAACCTAACCTAACCTATCTTTATAGGTTAGGTTAGGTTAGGTAGCCGAAAACGTTAGGTTAGGTTAGGTTAGGTAGGTTAGGTAGTCGAAAAAACATTAATTCATAAAAACTAGGCTTATTAGGCAAATCGGGCCTTGCATAGTAGGCTGAGAAGTGCGTTCTGGCTACTAGGTACGACATATATATATATATATATATGTCGTACCTAGTAGCCAGAACTCACTTCTCAGCCTACTATTCAAGGCCCGATTTGCCTAATAAGCCAAGTTTTCCTGAATTAATATATTTACTATAATTTTTTTCTTATGAAATGATAAAGCAACCCTTTTCTCTATGTATGAGGTCAATTTTTTTGTATTGGAGTTAAAATTAACGTAGATATATGACCGAACCTAACCAACCCTACCTAACCTAACCTAACCTATATTTATAGGTAAGGTTAGGTTAGGTAGCCAAAAAAAGCTATGTTAGGTTAGGTTAGGTAGGTTAGGTAGACGAAAAAACATTAATTCATGAAAACTTGGCTTATTAGGCAAATCGGGCCTTGAATAGTAGGCTGAGAAGTGCGTTCTGGCTATTAGGTACGACATATATATATATATATATATATATATATATATATATATATATATATATATATATATATATATATATATATATATATATATATATATATATATATATATAAATATATATATATATATATATATATATATATATATTTTATTTTATTTATTTATTTTTTAAAAATATGTTATATTTATAAATATGTATGTATATTTAAATATTGATATATACCTGTGGGTCCAGGAGGCCATCTGTGTCCCCTCAGATGGTCTCCCTTATCACAGTTTGTGTCTATGGATGTGTGTCTGTGTGTGTGTTTATCCCTGTGAGTGTCCGTGTGAGTGTGTGAGAGTCCGGTTGCGTGTGTGTCCGGTTATGCCTGTGGGTCCACGAGGCCATCTGTGTCCCCTCAGATGGTCTCCCTTATCACAGTCTATGGGTGTGTGTGAGTGTGAGTGCCCCTGTGAGTGTTCGGGTGAGGGTGTGTGTGTGTGTGTGTCCGGGTTTATGTGAGGTTTGGTTCCAGGAAACATCCTTCCCCTTCCCCTCCCCATATCTCCTCCCTTATTCCCACCGTGGGTTCGAATCCCAGGTGATTAGACCTGCCCTAAGTCCATGGATCCGTGGGCCCAACGGATTTCACCCCTTCCCCACTTTCCAAGGGCCAGGTCAATTCTAGCTATCCAGGAAATCTGTCGAAACAGAGGCAGCTACAGGAGGGGACACACAAATATTTGTGCCCTGCAGTTACACACCCGTTCCGACAGGCTCGATCGCAATCTATCCAGATGAGAACACGTTCTCTTCCGACTAGACCACGCTGGAGTCGTTGTATGTCTCAAATTTGGTTCCTTTATTTATAGTTAGTATTTTTGGTGTATTAATTGATTTGTTTTAATTTTTTAATGACTTAGGTAGAGTGATTTAGGGAGTTGGGGGGGAGGCTGGGTTGTGTGTGTAGTGGATTGTACGAGATCGTGGTTTGTTAGTATTTATCTAGTTGTGTTCACCTAGTTGTGCTTGCGAGTGTTGAGCTCTGCTCTTTCGGCCCGCCTCTCAACTGCCAATCAATCAATTATTAATAACTAATAAAAAAAAAATTCCACACACACACCCAGGAAGCAGCCCGCAACAGCTGTCTAACGCTCATTTACATATTTACTGCTAAGTAACAGAGGGCATCAGAATGATAGAAACTCTGCTGATTTCCGTTTGTGCCATCACCGGGGGATCGAATGAGCTAGGATTACGAGTCGGGAGCGACGTCCACTCAGCAATAAAGCCCCCTAGTTTGTGTATTGGTGCAAAAGATAATTTGGGAGAGGTTAAGGGAAAGGAATGATGTTTGGTGGCCTTGAAAGCTCTGGAGGGGAGGGGGGTTGCCAGTTATGAATTAAAATTGTTATTTTTTTAAGATAGGATATATATGCAAAAGACGTTGCGAGATAAAGTAAGAAAAGTGTTTCTGACTGAAGTTAGGTACTGTGTGATTGACTTGTATGTTAGGAAATGGAATATTTATTAGAAACTTAGATAATCTTTAGAAATGTTTCTTCTTAAATAGTTGCAAATTATTGTGTGAAAAGCCTATGGTTACCGTACCTTAAACAAACACTCGTGAGCACAATTAGTCCACGGGATTCAGAGAGAGTGAGAATGAACAGCGAAATAGTAACAAAATATGTGACAATGAGGGGAAACTATGTCATTCAAACGTTAACCATATAAATTACAGTAACACTAACTGAGCGTCCACATACATATTCCAATCAATTTATGTTAACCATTTTAGGGTTGGTTAGGTTCGGTTATATATCTACATTAGTTTTAACTCAAATGAAAAGAACTTAACTCATACATAATGAAATGAACAGTTTTATCATTTCATGAGAAAAAAATTAGAGAAAATATATTAATTCAGGAAAACTTGGCTTATTAGGCAAATCGGGCCTTGCATAGTAGACTGAGAAGTGCGTTCTGGCTACTAGGTACGACATATATATATATATATATATATATATATATATATATATATATATATATATATATATATATATATATATATATATATATATATATATATATATATATATATATATGACAATGTCAGACCACGGAGGAAAATGAAACAGGAATTTCCTTAAGTACTTTCGTATATTAAATACATCTTCTGAAAGAAGATTCCTTCTGAAGATGTATTTAATATACGAAAGTACTCAAGGAAATTCCTGTTTCATTTTCCTCCGTGGTCTGACATTGTCACATTCTTAATCACGTGTTCATTTTCGTGATATACACACATATATATATATATATATATATATATATATATATATATATATATATATATATATATATATATATATATATATATATATATATATATGTATATATATATATATATATATATATATATGTATATATATATATATATATATATATATATATATATATATATATATATATATATATATATATATATATATGTCGTACCTAGTAGCCAGAACGCACTTTTTGGACTACTATGCAAGGCCCGATTTGCCTAATAAGCCAAGTTTTCCTGAATTAATATGTTTTCTCTAATTTTTTTCTTATGAAATGATAAAGCTACCCATTTTATTATGTATGAGGGAATTTTTTTTTTATTGGAGTTAAAATTAACGTAGATATATGACCGAACCTAACCAACCCTACCTAACCTAACCTAACCTATCTTTATAGGTTAGGTTAGGTTAGGTAGGAGAAAACGTTAGGTTAGGTTAGGTTAGGTAGGTTAGGTAGTCGAAAAAACATTAATTCATAAAAACTAGGCTTATTAGGCAAATCGGGCCTTGCATAGTAGGCTGAGAAGTGCGTTCTGGCTACTAGGTACGACATATATATATATATATATATGTCGTACCTAGTAGCCAGAACTCACTTCTCAGCCTACTATTCAAGGCCCGATTTGCCTAATAAGCCAAGTTTTCCTGAATTAATATATTTACTATAATTTTTTTCTTATGAAATGATAAAGCAACCCTTTTCTCTATGTATGAGGTCAATTTTTTTGTATTGGAGTTAAAATTAACGTAGATATATGACCGAACCTAACCAACCCTACCTAACCTAACCTAACCTATATTTATAGGTAAGGTTAGGTTAGGTAGCCAAAAAAAGCTATGTTAGGTTAGGTTAGGTAGGTTAGGTAGACGAAAAAACATTAATTCATGAAAACTTGGCTTATTAGGCAAATCGGGCCTTGAATAGTAGGCTGAGAAGTGCGTTCTGGCTATTAGGTACGACATATATATATATATATATATATATATATATATATATATATATATATATATATATATATATTTTTTATTTTATTTATTTATTTTTTAAAAATATGTTATATTTATAAATATGTATGTATATTTAAATATTGATATATACCTGTGGGTCCAGGAGGCCATCTGTGTCCCCTCAGATGGTCTCCCTTATCACAGTTTGTGTCTATGGATGTGTGTCTGTGTGTGTGTTTATCCCTGTGAGTGTCCGTGTGAGTGTGTGAGAGTCCGGTTGCGTGTGTGTCCGGTTATGCCTGTGGGTCCACGAGGCCATCTGTGTCCCCTCAGATGGTCTCCCTTATCACAGTCTATGGGTGTGTGTGAGTGTGAGTGCCCCTGTGAGTGTTCGGGTGAGGGTGTGTGTGTGTGTGTGTCCGGGTTTATGTGAGGTTTGGTTCCAGGAAACATCCTTCCCCTTCCCCTCCCCATATCTCCTCCCTTATTCCCACCGTGGGTTCGAATCCCAGGTGATTAGACCTGCCCTAAGTCCATGGATCCGTGGGCCCAACGGATTTCACCCCTTCCCCACTTTCCAAGGGCCAGGTCAATTCTAGCTATCCAGGAAACCTGTCGAAACAGAGGCAGCTACAGGAGGGGACACACAAATATTTGTGCCCTGCAGTTACACACCCGTTCCGACAGGCTCGATCGCAATCTATCCAGATGAGAACACGTTCTCTTCCGACTAGACCACGCTGGAGTCGTTGTATGTCTCAAATTTGGTTCCTTTATTTATAGTTAGTATTTTTGGTGTATTAATTGATTTGTTTCAATTTTTTAATGACTTAGGTAGAGTGATTTAGGGAGTTGGGGGGGAGGCTGGGTTGTGTGTGTAGTGGATTGTACGAGATCGTGGTTTGTTAGTATTTATCTAGTTGTGTTCACCTAGTTGTGCTTGCGAGTGTTGAGCTCTGCTCTTTCGGCCCGCCTCTCAACTGCCAATCAATCAATTATTAATAACTAATAAAAAAAAAATTCCACACACACACCCAGGAAGCAGCCCGCAACAGCTGTCTAACGCTCATTTACATATTTACTGCTAAGTAACAGAGGGCATCAGAATGATAGAAACTCTGCTGATTTCCGTTTGTGCCATCACCGGGGGATCGAATGAGCTAGGATTACGAGTCGGGAGCGACGTCCACTCAGCAATAAAGCCCCCTAGTTTGTGTATTGGTGCAAAAGATAATTTGGGAGAGGTTAAGGGAAAGGAATGATGTTTGGTGGCCTTGAAAGCTCTGGAGGGGAGGGGGGTTGCCAGTTATGAATTAAAATTGTTATTTTTTTAAGATAGGATATATATGCAAAAGACGTTGCGAGATAAAGTAAGAAAAGTGTTTCTGACTGAAGTTAGGTACTGTGTGATTGACTTGTATGTTAGGAAATAGAATATTTATTAGAAACTTAGATAATCTTTAGAAATGTTTCTTCTTAAATAGTTGCAAATTATTGTGTGAAAAGCCTATGGTTACCGTACCTTAAACAAACACTCGTGAGCACAATTAGTCCACGGGATTCAGAGAGAGTGAGAATGAACAGCGAAATAGTAACAAAAAATGTGACAATGAGGGGAAACTATGTCATTCAAACGTTAACCATATAAATTACAGTAACACTAACTGAGCGTCCACATACATATTCCAATCAATTTATGTTAACCATTTTAGGGTTGGTTAGGTTCGGTTATATATCTACATTAGTTTTAACTCAAATGAAAAGAACTTAACTCATTCATAATGAAATGAACAGTTTTATCATTTCATGAGAAAAAAATTAGAGAAAATATATTAATTCAGGAAAACTTGGCTTATTAGGCAAATCGGGCCTTGCATAGTAGACTGAGAAGTGCGTTCTGGCTACTAGGTACGACATATATATATATATATATATATATATATATATATATATATATATATATATATATATATATATATATATATATATATATATATATATATATATATATATATATGACAATGTCAGACCACGGAGGAAAATGAAACAGGAATTTCCTTAAGTACTTTCGTATATTAAATACATCTTCTGAAAGAAGATTCCTTCTGAAGATGTATTTAATATACGAAAGTACTCAAGGAAATTCCTGTTTCATTTTCCTCCGTGGTCTGACATTGTCACATTCTTAATCACGTGTTCATTTTCGTGATATACACACACACATATATATATATATATATATATATATATATATATATATATATATATATATATATATATATATATATATATATATATATATATGTATATATATATATATATATATATATATATATATATATATATATATATATATATATATTTTATTTTATTTATTTATTTTTTAAAAATATGTTATATTTATAAATATGTATGTATATTTAAATATTGATATATACCTGTGGGTCCAGGAGGCCATCTGTGTCCCCTCAGATGGTCTCCCTTATCACAGTTTGTGTCTATGGATGTGTGTCTGTGTGTGTGTTTATCCCTGTGAGTGTCCGTGTGAGTGTGTGAGAGTCCGGTTGCGTGTGTGTCCGGTTATGCCTGTGGGTCCACGAGGCCATCTGTGTCCCCTCAGATGGTCTCCCTTATCACAGTCTATGGGTGTGTGTGAGTGTGAGTGCCCCTGTGAGTGTTCGGGTGAGGGTGTGTGTGTGTGTGAGTGTCCGGGTTTATGTGAGGTTTGGTTCCAGGAAACATCCTTCCCCTTCCCCTCCCCATATCTCCTCCCTTATTCCCACCGTGGGTTCGAATCCCAGGTGATTAGACCTGCCCTAAGTCCATGGATCCGTGGGCCCAACGGATTTCACCCCTTCCCCACTTTCCAAGGGCCAGGTCAATTCTAGCTATCCAGGAAACCTGTCGAAACAGGCAGCTACAGGAGGGGACACACAAATATTTGTGCCCTGCAGTTACACACCCGTTCCGACAGGCTCGATCGCAATCTATCCAGATGAGAACACGTTCTCTTCCGACTAGACCACGCTGGAGTCGTTGTATGTCTCAAATTTGGTTCCTTTATTTATAGTTAGTATTTTTGGTGTATTAATTGATTTGTTTTAATTTTTTAATGACTTAGGTAGAGTGATTTAGGGAGTTGGGGGGGAGGCTGGGTTGTGTGTGTAGTGGATTGTACGAGATCGTGGTTTGTTAGTATTTATCTAGTTGTGTTCACCTAGTTGTGCTTGCGAGTGTTGAGCTCTGCTCTTTCGGCCCGCCTCTCAACTGCCAATCAATCAATTATTAATAACTAATAAAAAAAAAATTCCACACACACACCCAGGAAGCAGCCCGCAACAGCTGTCTAACGCTCATTTACATATTTACTGCTAAGTAACAGAGGGCATCAGAATGATAGAAACTCTGCTGATTTCCGTTTGTGCCATCACCGGGGGATCGAATGAGCTAGGATTACGAGTCGGGAGCGACGTCCACTCAGCAATAAAGCCCCCTAGTTTGTGTATTGGTGCAAAAGATAATTTGGGAGAGGTTAAGGGAAAGGAATGATGTTTGGTGGCCTTGAAAGCTCTGGAAGGGAGGGGGGTTGCCAGTTATGAATTAAAATTGTTATTTTTTTAAGATAGGATATATATGCAAAAGACGTTGCGAGATAAAGTAAGAAAAGTGTTTCTGACTGAAGTTAGGTACTGTGTGATTGACTTGTATGTTAGGAAATAGAATATTTATTAGAAACTTAGATAATCTTTAGAAATGTTTCTTCTTAAATAGTTGCAAATTATTGTGTGAAAAGCCTATGGTTACCGTACCTTAAACAAACACTCGTGAGCACAATTAGTCCACGGGATTCAGAGAGAGTGAGAATGAACAGCGAAATAGTAACAAAAAATGTGACAATGAGGGGAAACTATGTCATTCAAACGTTAACCATATAAATTACAGTAACACTAACTGAGCGTCCACATACATATTCCAATCAATTTATGTTAACCATTTTAGGGTTGGTTAGGTTCGGTTATATATCTACATTAGTTTTAACTCAAATGAAAAGAACTTAACTCATACATAATGAAATGAACAGTTTTATCATTTCATGAGAAAAAAATTAGAGAAAATATATTAATTCAGGAAAACTTGGCTTATTAGGCAAATCGGGCCTTGCATAGTAGACTGAGAAGTGCGTTCTGGCTACTAGGTACGACATATATATATATATATATATATATATATATATATATATATATATATATATATATATATATATATATATATATATATATATATGACAATGTCAGACCACGGAGGAAAATGAAACAGGAATTTCCTTAAGTACTTTCGTATATTAAATACATCTTCTGAAAGAAGATTCCTTCTGAAGATGTATTTAATATACGAAAGTACTCAAGGAAATTCCTGTTTCATTTTCCTCCGTGGTCTGACATTGTCACATTCTTAATCACGTGTTCATTTTCGTGATATACACACACACATATATATATATATATATATATATATATATATATATATATATATATATATATATGTATATATATATATATATATATATATATATATATATATATATATATATACATATATGTATATATATATATATATATATATATATATATATATATATATATATATATTTTATTTTATTTATTTATTTTTTAAAAATATGTTATATTTATAAATATGTATGTATATTTAAATATTGATATATACCTGTGGGTCCAGGAGGCCATCTGTGTCCCCTCAGATGGTCTCCCTTATCACAGTTTGTGTCTATGGATGTGTGTCTGTGTGTGTGTTTATCCCTGTGAGTGTCCGTGTGAGTGTGTGAGAGTCCGGTTGCGTGTGTGTCCGGTTATGCCTGTGGGTCCACGAGGCCATCTGTGTCCCCTCAGATGGTCTCCCTTATCACAGTCTATGGGTGTGTGTGAGTGTGAGTGCCCCTGTGAGTGTTCGGGTGAGGGTGTGTGTGTGTGTGAGTGTCCGGGTTTATGTGAGGTTTGGTTCCAGGAAACATCCTTCCCCTTCCCCTCCCCATATCTCCTCCCTTATTCCCACCGTGGGTTCGAATCCCAGGTGATTAGACCTGCCCTAAGTCCATGGATCCAAGGTATCCATCCGTGGGCCCAACGAATTTCACCCCTTCCCCACTTTCCAAGGGCCAGGTCAATTCTAGCTATCCAGGAAACCTGTCGAAACAGAGGCAGCTACAGGAGGGGACACACAAATATTTGTGCCCTGCAGTTACACACCCGTTCCGACAGGCTCGATCGCAATCTATCCAGATGAGAACACGTTCTCTTCCGACTAGACCACGCTGGAGTCGCTGTATGTCTCAAATTTGGTTCCTTTATTTATAGTTAGTATTTTTGGTGTATTAATTGATTTGTTTTAATTTTTTAATGACTTAGGTAGAGTGATTTAGGGAGTTGGGGGGGAGGCTGGGTTGTGTGTGTAGTGGATTGTACGAGATCGTGGTTTGTTAGTATTTATCTAGTTGTGTTCACCTAGTTGTGCTTGCGAGTGTTGAGCTCTGCTCTTTCGGCCCGCCTCTCAACTGCCAATCAATCAATTATTAATAACTAATAAAAAAAAAATTCCACACACACACCCAGGAAGCAGCCCGCAACAGCTGTCTAACGCTCATTTACATATTTACTGCTAAGTAACAGAGGGCATCAGAATGATAGAAACTCTGCTGATTTCCGTTTGTGCCATCACCGGGGGATCGAATGAGCTAGGATTACGAGTCGGGAGCGACGTCCACTCAGCAATAAAGCCCCCTAGTTTGTGTATTGGTGCAAAAGATAATTTGGGAGAGGTTAAGGGAAAGGAATGATGTTTGGTGGCCTTGAAAGCTCTGGAAGGGAGGGGGGTTGCCAGTTATGAATTAAAATTGTTATTTTTTTAAGATAGGATATATATGCAAAAGACGTTGCGAGATAAAGTAAGAAAAGTGTTTCTGACTGAAGTTAGGTACTGTGTGATTGACTTGTATGTTAGGAAATAGAATATTTATTAGAAACTTAGATAATCTTTAGAAATGTTTCTTCTTAAATAGTTGCAAATTATTGTGTGAAAAGCCTATGGTTACCGTACCTTAAACAAACACTCGTGAGCACAATTAGTCCACGGGATTCAGAGAGAGTGAGAATGAACAGCGAAATAGTAACAAAAAATGTGACAATGAGGGGAAACTATGTCATTCAAACGTTAACCATATAAATTACAGTAACACTAACTGAGCGTCCACATACATATTCCAATCAATTTATGTTAACCATTTTAGGGTTGGTTAGGTTCGGTTATATATCTACATTAGTTTTAACTCAAATGAAAAGAACTTAACTCATACATAATGAAATGAACAGTTTTATCATTTCATGAGAAAAAAATTAGAGAAAATATATTAATTCAGGAAAACTTGGCTTATTAGGCAAATCGGGCCTTGCATAGTAGACTGAGAAGTGCGTTCTGGCTACTAGGTACGACATATATATATATATATATATATATATATATATATATATATATATATATATATATATATATATATGACAATGTCAGACCACGGAGGAAAATGAAACAGGAATTTCCTTAAGTACTTTCGTATATTAAATACATCTTCTGAAAGAAGATTCCTTCTGAAGATGTATTTAATATACGAAAGTACTCAAGGAAATTCCTGTTTCATTTTCCTCCGTGGTCTGACATTGTCACATTCTTAATCACGTGTTCATTTTCGTGATATACACACACACATATATATATATATATATATATATATATATATATATATATATATATATATATATATATATATGTATATATATATATATATATATATATATATATATATATATATATATATACATATATGTATATATATATATATATATATATATATATATATATATATATATATATATATTTTATTTTATTTATTTATTTTTTAAAAATATGTTATATTTATAAATATGTATGTATATTTAAATATTGATATATACCTGTGGGTCCAGGAGGCCATCTGTGTCCCCTCAGATGGTCTCCCTTATCACAGTTTGTGTCTATGGATGTGTGTCTGTGTGTGTGTTTATCCCTGTGAGTGTCCGTGTGAGTGTGTGAGAGTCCGGTTGCGTGTGTGTCCGGTTATGCCTGTGGGTCCACGAGGCCATCTGTGTCCCCTCAGATGGTCTCCCTTATCACAGTCTATGGGTGTGTGTGAGTGTGAGTGCCCCTGTGAGTGTTCGGGTGAGGGTGTGTGTGTGTGTGAGTGTCCGGGTTTATGTGAGGTTTGGTTCCAGGAAACATCCTTCCCCTTCCCCTCCCCATATCTCCTCCCTTATTCCCACCGTGGGTTCGAATCCCAGGTGATTAGACCTGCCCTAAGTCCATGGATCCAAGGTATCCATCCGTGGGCCCAACGAATTTCACCCCTTCCCCACTTTCCAAGGGCCAGGTCAATTCTAGCTATCCAGGAAACCTGTCGAAACAGAGGCAGCTACAGGAGGGGACACACAAATATTTGTGCCCTGCAGTTACACACCCGTTCCGACAGGCTCGATCGCAATCTATCCAGATGAGAACACGTTCTCTTCCGACTAGACCACGCTGGAGTCGCTGTATGTCTCAAATTTGGTTCCTTTATTTATAGTTAGTATTTTTGGTGTATTAATTGATTTGTTTTAATTTTTTAATGACTTAGGTAGAGTGATTTAGGGAGTTGGGGGGGAGGCTGGGTTGTGTGTGTAGTGGATTGTACGAGATCGTGGTTTGTTAGTATTTATCTAGTTGTGTTCACCTAGTTGTGCTTGCGAGTGTTGAGCTCTGCTCTTTCGGCCCGCCTCTCAACTGCCAATCAATCAATTATTAATAACTAATAAAAAAAAAATTCCACACACACACCCAGGAAGCAGCCCGCAACAGCTGTCTAACGCTCATTTACATATTTACTGCTAAGTAACAGAGGGCATCAGAATGATAGAAACTCTGCTGATTTCCGTTTGTGCCATCACCGGGGGATCGAATGAGCTAGGATTACGAGTCGGGAGCGACGTCCACTCAGCAATAAAGCCCCCTAGTTTGTGTATTGGTGCAAAAGATAATTTGGGAGAGGTTAAGGGAAAGGAATGATGTTTGGTGGCCTTGAAAGCTCTGGAGGGGAGGGGGGTTGCCAGTTATGAATTAAAATTGTTATTTTTTTAAGATAGGATATATATGCAAAAGACGTTGCGAGATTAAGTAAGAAAAGTGTTTCTGACTGAAGTTAGGTACTGTGTGATTGACTTGTATGTTAGGAAATAGAATATTTATTAGAAACTTAGATAATCTTTAGAAATGTTTCTTCTTAAATAGTTGCAAATTATTGTGTGAAAAGCCTATGGTTACCGTACCTTAAACAAACACTCGTGAGCACAATTAGTCCACGGGATTCAGAGAGAGTGAGAATGAACAGCGAAATAGTAACAAAAAATGTGACAATGAGGGGAAACTATGTCATTCAAACGTTAACCATATAAATTACAGTAACACTAACTGAGCGTCCACATACATATTCCAATCAATTTATGTTAACCATTTTAGGGTTGGTTAGGTTCGGTTATATATCTACATTAGTTTTAACTCAAATGAAAAGAACTTAACTCATACATAATGAAATGAACAGTTTTATCATTTCATGAGAAAAAAATTAGAGAAAATATATTAATTCAGGAAAACTTGGCTTATTAGGCAAATCGGGCCTTGCATAGTAGACTGAGAAGTGCGTTCTGGCTACTAGGTACGACATATATATATATATATATATATATATATATATATATATATATATATATATATATATATATATATATATATATATATATATATATATATATGACAATGTCAGACCACGGAGGAAAATGAAACAGGAATTTCCTTAAGTACTTTCGTATATTAAATACATCTTCTGAAAGAAGATTCCTTCTGAAGATGTATTTAATATACGAAAGTACTCAAGGAAATTCCTGTTTCATTTTCCTCCGTGGTCTGACATTGTCACATTCTTAATCACGTGTTCATTTTCGTGATATACACACACACATATATATATATATATATATATATATATATATATATATATATATATATATATATATATATGTATATATATATATATATATATATATATATATATATATACATATATGTATATATATATATATATATATATATATATATATATATATATATATTTTATTTTATTTATTTATTTTTTAAAAATATGTTATATTTATAAATATGTATGTATATTTAAATATTGATATATACCTGTGGGTCCAGGAGGCCATCTGTGTCCCCTCAGATGGTCTCCCTTATCACAGTTTGTGTCTATGGATGTGTGTCTGTGTGTGTGTTTATCCCTGTGAGTGTCCGTGTGAGTGTGTGAGAGTCCGGTTGCGTGTGTGTCCGGTTATGCCTGTGGGTCCACGAGGCCATCTGTGTCCCCTCAGATGGTCTCCCTTATCACAGTCTATGGGTGTGTGTGAGTGTGAGTGCCCCTGTGAGTGTTCGGGTGAGGGTGTGTGTGTGTGTGAGTGTCCGGGTTTATGTGAGGTTTGGTTCCAGGAAACATCCTTCCCCTTCCCCTCCCCATATCTCCTCCCTTATTCCCACCGTGGGTTCGAATCCCAGGTGATTAGACCTGCCCTAAGTCCATGGATCCAAGGTATCCATCCGTGGGCCCAACGAATTTCACCCCTTCCCCACTTTCCAAGGGCCAGGTCAATTCTAGCTATCCAGGAAACCTGTCGAAACAGAGGCAGCTACAGGAGGGGACACACAAATATTTGTGCCCTGCAGTTACACACCCGTTCCGACAGGCTCGATCGCAATCTATCCAGATGAGAACACGTTCTCTTCCGACTAGACCACGCTGGAGTCGCTGTATGTCTCAAATTTGGTTCCTTTATTTATAGTTAGTATTTTTGGTGTATTAATTGATTTGTTTTAATTTTTTAATGACTTAGGTAGAGTGATTTAGGGAGTTGGGGGGGGAGGCTGGGTTGTGTGTGTAGTGGATTGTACGAGATCGTGGTTTGTTAGTATTTATCTAGTTGTGTTCACCTAGTTGTGCTTGCGAGTGTTGAGCTCTGCTCTTTCGGCCCGCCTCTCAACTGCCAATCAATCAATTATTAATAACTAATAAAAAAAAAATTCCACACACACACCCAGGAAGCAGCCCGCAACAGCTGTCTAACGCTCATTTACATATTTACTGCTAAGTAACAGAGGGCATCAGAATGATAGAAACTCTGCTGATTTCCGTTTGTGCCATCACCGGGGGATCGAATGAGCTAGGATTACGAGTCGGGAGCGACGTCCACTCAGCAATAAAGCCCCCTAGTTTGTGTATTGGTGCAAAAGATAATTTGGGAGAGGTTAAGGGAAAGGAATGATGTTTGGTGGCCTTGAAAGCTCTGGAGGGGAGGGGGGTTGCCAGTTATGAATTAAAATTGTTATTTTTTTAAGATAGGATATATATGCAAAAGACGTTGCGAGATAAAGTAAGAAAAGTGTTTCTGACTGAAGTTAGGTACTGTGTGATTGACTTGTATGTTAGGAAATAGAATATTTATTAGAAACTTAGATAATCTTTAGAAATGTTTCTTCTTAAATAGTTGCAAATTATTGTGTGAAAAGCCTATGGTTACCGTACCTTAAACAAACACTCGTGAGCACAATTAGTCCACGGGATTCAGAGAGAGTGAGAATGAACAGCGAAATAGTAACAAAAAATGTGACAATGAGGGGAAACTATGTCATTCAAACGTTAACCATATAAATTACAGTAACACTAACTGAGCGTCCACATACATATTCCAATCAATTTATGTTAACCATTTTAGGGTTGGTTAGGTTCGGTTATATATCTACATTAGTTTTAACTCAAATGAAAAGAACTTAACTCATACATAATGAAATGAACAGTTTTATCATTTCATGAGAAAAAAATTAGAGAAAATATATTAATTCAGGAAAACTTGGCTTATTAGGCAAATCGGGCCTTGCATAGTAGACTGAGAAGTGCGTTCTGGCTACTAGGTACGACATATATATATATATATATATATATATATATATATATATATATATATATATATATATATATATATATATATATATATATATATATATATGACAATGTCAGACCACGGAGGAAAATGAAACAGGAATTTCCTTAAGTACTTTCGTATATTAAATACATCTTCTGAAAGAAGATTCCTTCTGAAGATGTATTTAATATACGAAAGTACTCAAGGAAATTCCTGTTTCATTTTCCTCCGTGGTCTGACATTGTCACATTCTTAATCACGTGTTCATTTTCGTGATATACACACACACATATATATATATATATATATATATATATATATATATATATATATATATATATATATATGTATATATATATATATATATATATATATATATATATATATACATATATGTATATATATATATATATATATATATATATATATATATATATATATTTTATTTTATTTATTTATTTTTTAAAAATATGTTATATTTATAAATATGTATGTATATTTAAATATTGATATATACCTGTGGGTCCAGGAGGCCATCTGTGTCCCCTCAGATGGTCTCCCTTATCACAGTTTGTGTCTATGGATGTGTGTCTGTGTGTGTGTTTATCCCTGTGAGTGTCCGTGTGAGTGTGTGAGAGTCCGGTTGCGTGTGTGTCCGGTTATGCCTGTGGGTCCACGAGGCCATCTGTGTCCCCTCAGATGGTCTCCCTTATCACAGTCTATGGGTGTGTGTGAGTGTGAGTGCCCCTGTGAGTGTTCGGGTGAGGGTGTGTGTGTGTGTGAGTGTCCGGGTTTATGTGAGGTTTGGTTCCAGGAAACATCCTTCCCCTTCCCCTCCCCATATCTCCTCCCTTATTCCCACCGTGGGTTCGAATCCCAGGTGATTAGACCTGCCCTAAGTCCATGGATCCAAGGTATCCATCCGTGGGCCCAACGAATTTCACCCCTTCCCCACTTTCCAAGGGCCAGGTCAATTCTAGCTATCCAGGAAACCTGTCGAAACAGAGGCAGCTACAGGAGGGGACACACAAATATTTGTGCCCTGCAGTTACACACCCGTTCCGACAGGCTCGATCGCAATCTATCCAGATGAGAACACGTTCTCTTCCGACTAGACCACGCTGGAGTCGCTGTATGTCTCAAATTTGGTTCCTTTATTTATAGTTAGTATTTTTGGTGTATTAATTGATTTGTTTTAATTTTTTAATGACTTAGGTAGAGTGATTTAGGGAGTTGGGGGGGGAGGCTGGGTTGTGTGTGTAGTGGATTGTACGAGATCGTGGTTTGTTAGTATTTATCTAGTTGTGTTCACCTAGTTGTGCTTGCGAGTGTTGAGCTCTGCTCTTTCGGCCCGCCTCTCAACTGCCAATCAATCAATTATTAATAACTAATAAAAAAAAAATTCCACACACACACCCAGGAAGCAGCCCGCAACAGCTGTCTAACGCTCATTTACATATTTACTGCTAAGTAACAGAGGGCATCAGAATGATAGAAACTCTGCTGATTTCCGTTTGTGCCATCACCGGGGGATCGAATGAGCTAGGATTACGAGTCGGGAGCGACGTCCACTCAGCAATAAAGCCCCCTAGTTTGTGTATTGGTGCAAAAGATAATTTGGGAGAGGTTAAGGGAAAGGAATGATGTTTGGTGGCCTTGAAAGCTCTGGAGGGGAGGGGGGTTGCCAGTTATGAATTAAAATTGTTATTTTTTTAAGATAGGATATATATGCAAAAGACGTTGCGAGATAAAGTAAGAAAAGTGTTTCTGACTGAAGTTAGGTACTGTGTGATTGACTTGTATGTTAGGAAATAGAATATTTATTAGAAACTTAGATAATCTTTAGAAATGTTTCTTCTTAAATAGTTGCAAATTATTGTGTGAAAAGCCTATGGTTACCGTACCTTAAACAAACACTCGTGAGCACAATTAGTCCACGGGATTCAGAGAGAGTGAGAATGAACAGCGAAATAGTAACAAAAAATGTGACAATGAGGGGAAACTATGTCATTCAAACGTTAACCATATAAATTACAGTAACACTAACTGAGCGTCCACATACATATTCCAATCAATTTATGTTAACCATTTTAGGGTTGGTTAGGTTCGGTTATATATCTACATTAGTTTTAACTCAAATGAAAAGAACTTAACTCATACATAATGAAATGAACAGTTTTATCATTTCATGAGAAAAAAATTAGAGAAAATATATTAATTCAGGAAAACTTGGCTTATTAGGCAAATCGGGCCTTGCATAGTAGACTGAGAAGTGCGTTCTGGCTACTAGGTACGACATATATATATATATATATATATATATATATATATATATATATATATATATATATATATATATATATATATATATATATATATATGACAATGTCAGACCACGGAGGAAAATGAAACAGGAATTTCCTTAAGTACTTTCGTATATTAAATACATCTTCTGAAAGAAGATTCCTTCTGAAGATGTATTTAATATACGAAAGTACTCAAGGAAATTCCTGTTTCATTTTCCTCCGTGGTCTGACATTGTCACATTCTTAATCACGTGTTCATTTTCGTGATATACACACACACATATATATATATATATATATATATATATATATATATATATATATATATATATATATATATATATATATGTATATATATATATATATATATATATATATATATATATATATATATTTTATTTTATTTATTTATTTTTTAAAAATATGTTATATTTATAAATATGTATGTATATTTAAATATTGATATATACCTGTGGGTCCAGGAGGCCATCTGTGTCCCCTCAGATGGTCTCCCTTATCACAGTTTGTGTCTATGGATGTGTGTCTGTGTGTGTGTTTATCCCTGTGAGTGTCCGTGTGAGTGTGTGAGAGTCCGGTTGCGTGTGTGTCCGGTTATGCCTGTGGGTCCACGAGGCCATCTGTGTCCCCTCAGATGGTCTCCCTTATCACAGTCTATGGGTGTGTGTGAGTGTGAGTGCCCCTGTGAGTGTTCGGGTGAGGGTGTGTGTGTGTGTGAGTGTCCGGGTTTATGTGAGGTTTGGTTCCAGGAAACATCCTTCCCCTTCCCCTCCCCATATCTCCTCCCTTATTCCCACCGTGGGTTCGAATCCCAGGTGATTAGACCTGCCCTAAGTCCATGGATCCAAGGTATCCATCCGTGGGCCCAACGAATTTCACCCCTTCCCCACTTTCCAAGGGCCAGGTCAATTCTAGCTATCCAGGAAACCTGTCGAAACAGAGGCAGCTACAGGAGGGGACACACAAATATTTGTGCCCTGCAGTTACACACCCGTTCCGACAGGCTCGATCGCAATCTATCCAGATGAGAACACGTTCTCTTCCGACTAGACCACGCTGGAGTCGCTGTATGTCTCAAATTTGGTTCCTTTATTTATAGTTAGTATTTTTGGTGTATTAATTGATTTGTTTTAATTTTTTAATGACTTAGGTAGAGTGATTTAGGGAGTTGGGGGGGAGGCTGGGTTGTGTGTGTAGTGGATTGTACGAGATCGTGGTTTGTTAGTATTTATCTAGTTGTGTTCACCTAGTTGTGCTTGCGAGGGTTGAGCTCTGCTCTTTCGGCCCGCCTCTCAACTGCCAATCAATCAATTATTAATAACTAATAAAAAAAAATTCTACACACACACAGACACACACACACACCCAGGAAGCAGCCCGCAACAGCTTTCTAACGCTCATTTACATATTTACTGCTAAGTAACAGAGGGCATCAGAATGATAGAAACTCTGCTGATTTCCGTTTGTGCCATCACCGGGGGATCGAATGAGCTAGGATTACGAGTCGGGAGCGACGTCCACTCAGCAATAAAGCCCCCTAGTTTGGGTATTGGTGCAAAAGATAATTTGGGAGAGGTTAAGGGAAAGGAATGATGTTCGGTGGCCTTGAAAGCTCTGGAGGGGAGCTTTGGCTTTTTGTTGCCAGTTATGAATTAAAATTGTTATTTTTTTAAGATAGGATATATATGCAAAAGACGTTGCGAGATAATGTAAGAAAAGTGTTTCTGACTGAAGTTAGGTACTGTGTGATTGACTTGTATGTTAGGAAAAAGAATATTTATTAGAAACTTAGATAATCTTTAGAAATGTTTCTTCTTAAATAGTTGCAAATTATTGTGTGAAAAGCCTATGGTCACCGTACCTTAAACAAACACTCGTGAGCACAATTAGTCCACGGGATTCAGAGAGAGTGAGAATGAACAGCGAAATAGTAACAAAAAATGTGACAATGAGGGGAAACTATGTCATTCAAACGTTAACCATATAAATTACAGTAACACTAACTGAGCGTCCACATACATATTCCAATCAATTTATGTTAACCATTTTAGGGTTGGTTAGGTTCGGTTATATATCTACATTAGTTTTAACTCAAATGAAAAGAACTTAACTCATACATAATGAAATGAACAGTTTTATCATTTCATGAGAAAAAAATTAGAGAAAATATATTAATTCAGGAAAACTTGGCTTATTAGGCAAATCGGGCCTTGCATAGTAGACTGAGAAGTGCGTTCTGGCTACTAGGTACGACATATATATATATATATATATATATATATATATATATATATATATATATATATATATATATATATATATATATATATATGACAATGTCAGACCACGGAGGAAAATGAAACAGGAATTTCCTTAAGTACTTTCGTATATTAAATACATCTTCTGAAAGAAGATTCCTTCTGAAGATGTATTTAATATACGAAAGTACTCAAGGAAATTCCTGTTTCATTTTCCTCCGTGGTCTGACATTGTCACATTCTTAATCACGTGTTCATTTTCGTGATATACACACACACATATATATATATATATATATATATATATATATATATATATATATATATATATATATATATATATATATATATATATATATATATATATATGTATATATATATATATATATATATATATATATATATATATATATATATATATATATATATATATATATATTATTTTATTTATTTATTTTTTAAAAATATGTTATATTTATAAATATGTATGTATATTTAAATATTGATATATACCTGTGGGTCCAGGAGGC
The DNA here is from genome assembly GCF_040958095.1 of Procambarus clarkii. Classification (NCBI taxonomy): domain Eukaryota; kingdom Metazoa; phylum Arthropoda; class Malacostraca; order Decapoda; family Cambaridae; genus Procambarus; species Procambarus clarkii. The sequence goes on from NC_091220.1 coordinate 6,390,047, forward strand.
CATCTGTGTCCCCTCAGATGGTCTCCCTTATCACAGTTTGTGTCTATGGATGTGTGTCTGTGTGTGTGTTTATCCCTGTGAGTGTCCGTGTGAGTGTGTGAGAGTCCGGTTGCGTGTGTGCCCGGTTATGCCTGTGGGTCCACGAGGCCATCTGTGTCCCCTCAGATGGTCTCCCTTATCACAGTCAATGGGTGTGTGTGAGTGTGAGTGCCCCTGTGAGTGTTCGGGTGAGGGTGTGTGTGTGTGTGAGTGTCCGGGTTTATGTGAGGTTTGGTTCCAGGAAACATCCTTCCCCTTCCCCTCCCCATATCTCCTCCCTTATTCCCACCGTGGGTTCGAATCCCAGGTGATTAGACCTGCCCTAAGTCCATGGATCCAAGGTATCCATCCGTGGGCCCAACGAATTTCACCCCTTCCCCACTTTCCAAGGGCCAGGTCAATTCTAGCTATCCAGGAAACCTGTCGAAACAGAGGCAGCTACAGGAGGGGACACACAAATATTTGTGCCCTGCAGTTACACACCCGTTCCGACAGGCTCGATCGCAATCTATCCAGATGAGAACACGTTCTCTTCCGACTAGACCACGCTGGAGTCGCTGTATGTCTCAAATTTGGTTCCTTTATTTATAGTTAGTATTTTTGGTGTATTAATTGATTTGGTGTATGGATTTTGGTGTATTAATATATATATATATATATATATATATATATATATATATATATATATATATATATATATATATGTCGTACCTAGTAGCCAGAATGCACTTCTCAGCCTACTATGCAAGGCCCAATTTGCCTAATAAGCCAAGTTTTCATGAATTAATTGTTTTTCGACTACCTAACCTACCTAACCTAACCTAACCTAACGTTTTCGGCTACCTAACCTAACCTAACCTAGAAAGATAGGTTAGGTTAGGTTAGGTAGGGTTGGTTAGGTTCGGTCATATATCTACGTTAATTTTAACTCAAATAAAAATAAATTGACCTCATACATAATGAAATGGGTAGCTTTATCATTTCATGAGAAAAAAAAATGAGAAAATATAATAAATCATGAAAACTTGGCTTATTAGGCAAATCGGGCCTTGCATAGTAGACTGAGAAGTGCGTTCTGGCTACTAGGTACGACATATATATATATATATATATATATATATATATATATATATATATATATATATATATATATATATATATATATATATATATATATATATATATGACAATGTCAGACCACGGAGGAAAATGAAACAGGAATTTCCTTAAGTACTTTCGTATATTAAATACATCTTCAGAAAGAAGATTCCTTCTGAAGATGTATTTAATATACGAAAGTACTCAAGGAAATTCCTGTTTCATTTTCCTCCGTGGTCTGACATTGTCACATTCTTAATCACGTGTTCATTTTCGTGATATACACACACACACACACACACATATATATATATATATATTTATTTATTTATTTTTTATTTTTTTTATTTATTTTTTAAAAATATGTTATATTTATAAATATGTATGTATATTTAAATATTGATATATACCTGTGGGTCCAGGAGGCCATCTGTGTCCCCTCAGATGGTCTCCCTTATCACAGTTTGTGTCTATGGATGTGTGTCTGTGTGTGTTTGTTTATCCCTGTGAGTGTCCGTGTGAGTGTGTGAGAGTGCGGTTGCGTGTGTGTCCGGTTATGCCTGTGGGTCCACGAGGCCATCTGTGTCCCCTCAGATGGTCTCCCTTATCACAGTCTATGGGTGTGTGTGAATGTGAGTGCCCCTGTGAGTGTTCGGGTGAGGGTGTGTGTGTGTGTGAGTGTCCGGGTTTATGTGAGGTTTGGTTCCAGGAAACATCCTTCCCCTTCCCCTCCCCATATCTCCTCCCTTATTCCCACCGTGGGTTCGAATCCCAGGTGATTAGACCTGCCCTAAGTCCATGGATCCAAGGTATCCATCCGTGGGCCCAACGGATTTCACCCCTTCCCCACTTTCCAAGGGCCAGGTCAATTTTAGCTATCCAGGAAACCTGTCGAAACAGAGGCAGCTACAGGAGGGGACACACAAATATTTGTGCCCTGCAGTTACACACCCGTTCCGATAGGCTCGATCGCAATCTATCCAGATGAGAACACGTTCTCTTCCGACTAGACCACGCTGGAGTCGCTGTATGTCTCAAATTTGGTTCCTTTATTTATAGTTAGTATTTTTGGTGTATTAATTGATTTGTTTTAATTTTTTAATGACTTAGGTAGAGTGATTTAGGGAGTTGGGGGGGAGGCTGGGTTGTGTGTGTAGTGGTTTGTACGAGATCGTCGTTTGTTAGTATTTATCTAGTTGTGTTCACCTAGTTGTGCTTGCGAGGGTTGAGCTCTGCTCTTTCGGCCCGCCTCTCAACTGCCAATCAATCAATTATTAATAACTAATAAAAAAAAAATTCCACACACACACCCAGGAAGCAGCCCGCAACAGCTGTCTAACGCTCATTTACATATTTACTGCTAAGTAACAGAGGGCATCAGAATGATAGAAACTCTGCTGATTTCCGTTTGTGCCATCACCGGGGGATCGAATGAGCTAGGATTACGAGTCGGGAGCGACGTCCACTCAGCAATAAAGCCCCCTAGTTTGTGTATTGGTGCAAAAGATAATTTGGGAGAGGTTAAGGGAAAGGAATGATGTTTGGTGGCCTTGAAAGCTCTGGAGGGGAGGGGGGTTGCCAGTTATGAATTAAAATTGTTATTTTTTTAAGATAGGATGTATATGCAAAAGACGTTGCGAGATAAAGTAAGAAAAGTGTTTCTGACTGAAGTTTGGTACTGTGTGATTGACTTGTATGTTAGGAAAAAGAATATTTATTAGAAACTTAGATAATCTTTAGAAATGTTTCTTCTTAAATAGTTGCAAATTATTGTGTGAAAAGCTTATGGTTACCGTACCTTAAACAAACACTCGTGAGCACAATTAGTCCACGGGATTCAGAGAGAGTGAGAATGAACAGCGAAATAGTAACCAAAAATTTAACAATGAGGGGAAACTATGTCATTCAAACGTTAACAATATAAATTACAGTAACACTAACTGAGCGTCCACATACATATTCCAATCAATTTATGTTAACCATTTTAGGGTTGGTTAGGTTCGGTTATATATCTACATAAGTTTTAACTCAAATGAAAAGAACTTAACTCATACATAATGAAATGAACAGTTTTATCATTTCATAAGAAAAAAATTAGAGAAAATATATTATTTCAGGAAAACTTGGCTTATTAGGCAAATCGGGCCTTGCATAGTAGGCTGAGAAGTGCGTTCTGGCTACTAGGTACGACATATATATATATATATATATATATATATATATATATATATATATATATATATATATATATATATATATATATATATATGACAATGTCAGACCACGGAGGAAAATGAAACAGGAATTTCCTTAAGTACTTTCGTATATTAAATACATCTTCAGAAAGAAGATTCCTTCTGAAGATGTATTTAATATACGAAAGTACTCAAGGAAATTCCTGTTTCATTTTCCTCCATGGTCTGACATTGTCACATTCTTAATCACGTGTTCATTTTCGTGATATACACACACACACACACACACATATATATATATATATATATATATATATATATATATATATATATATATATATATATATATATATATATATATATTTATTTATTTATTTATTTTTTATTTTATTTATTTATTTTTTAAAAATATGTTATATTTATAAATATGTATGTATATTTAAATATTGATATATACCTGTGGGTCCAGGAGGCCATCTGTGTCCCCTCAGATGGTCTCCCTTATCACAGTTTGTGTCTATGGATGTGTGTCTGTGTGTGTGTTTATCCCTGTGAGTGTCCGTGTGAGTGTGTGAGAGTGCGGTTGCGTGTGTGTCCGGTTATGCCTGTGGGTCCACGAGGCCATCTGTGTCCCCTCAGATGGTCTCCCTTATCACAGTCTATGGGTGTGTGTGAGTGTGAGTGCCCCTGTGAGTGTTCGGGTGAGGGTGTGTGTGTGTGTGAGTGTCCGGGTTTATGTGAGGTTTGGTTTCAGGAAACATCCTTCCCCTTCCCCTCCCCATATCTCATCCCTTATTCCCACCGTGGGTTCGAATCCCAGGTGATTAGACCTGCCCTAAGTCCATGGATCCAAGGTATCCATCCGTGGGCCCAACGGATTTCACCCCTTTCCCACTTTCCAAGGGCCAGGTCAATTCTAGCTATCCAGGAAACCTGTCGAAACAGGCAGCTACAGGAGGGGACACACAAATATTTGTGCCCTGCAGTTACACACCCGTTCCGACAGGCTCGATCGCAATCTATCCAGATGAGAACACGTTCTCTTCCGACTAGACCACGCTGGAGTCGCTGTATGTCTCAAATTTGGTTCCTTTATTTATAGTTAGTATTTTTGGTGTATTAATTGATTTGTTTTAATTTTTTAATGACTTAGGTAGAGTGATTTAGGGAGTTGGGGGGGAGGCTGGGTTGTGTGTGTAGTGGATTGTACGAGATCGTGGTTTGTTAGTATTTATCTAGTTGTGTTCACCTAGTTGTGCTTGCGAGGGTTGAGCTCTGCTCTTTCGGCCCGCCTCTCAACTGCCAATCAATCAATTATTAATAACTAATAAAAAAAAATTCCACACACACACCCAGGAAGCAGCCCGCAACAGCTGTCTAACGCTCATTTACATATTTACTGCTAAGTAACAGAGGGCATCAGAATGATAGAAACTCTGCTGATTTCCGTTTGTGCCATCACCGGGGGATCGAATGAGCTAGGATTACGAGTCGGGAGCGACGTCCACTCAGCAATAAAGCCCCCTAGTTTGTGTATTGGTGCAAAAGATAATTTGGGAGAGGTTAAGGGAAAGGAATGATGTTTGGTGGCCTTGAAAGCTCTGGAGGGGAGGGGGGTTGCCAGTTATGAATTAAAATTGTTATTTTTTTAAGATAGGATATATATGCAAAAGACGTTGCGAGATAAAGTAAGAAAAGTGTTTCTGACTGAAGTTAGGTACTGTGTGATTGACTTGTATGTTAGGAAAAAGAATATTTATTAGAAACTTAGATAATCTTTAGAAATGTTTCTTCTTAAATAGTTGCAAATTATTGTGTGAAAAGCTTATGGTTACCGTACCTTAAACAAACACTCGTGAGCACAATTAGTCCACGGGATTCAGAGAGAGTGAGAATGAACAGCGAAATAGTAACAAAAAATGTGACAATGAGGGGAAACTATGTCATTCAAACGTTAACCATATAAATTACAGTAACACTAACTGAGCGTCCACATACATATTCCAATAAATTTATTTTAACCATTTTAGGGTTGGTTAGGTTCGGTTATATATCTACATAAGTTTTAACTCAAATGAAAAGAACTTAACTCATACATAATGAAATGAACAGTTTTATCATTTCATAAGAAAAAAATTAGAGAAAATATATTATTTCAGGAAAACTTGGCTTATTAGGCAAATCGGGCCTTGCATAGTAGGCTGAGAAGTGCGTTCTGGCTACTAGGTACGACATATATATAAATATATATATATATATATATATATATATATATATATATATATATATATATATATATATATATATATATATATATATATATATATATGACAATGTCAGACCACGGAGGAAAATGAAACAGGAATTTCCTTAAGTACTTTCGTATATTAAATACATCTTCAGAAAGAAGATTCCTTCTGAAGATGTATTTAATATACGAAAGTACTCAAGGAAATTCCTGTTTCATTTTCCTCCGTGGTCTGACATTGTCACATTCTTAATCACGTGTTCATTTTCGTGATATATACACACACACACACACACACACACACATATATATATATATATATATATATATATATATATATATATATATATATATATATATATATATATATATATATATATTTATTTATTTATTTATTTTTTATTTTATTTATTTATTTTTTAAAAATATGTTATATTTATAAATATGTATGTATATTTAAATATTGATATATACCTGTGGGTCCAGGAGGCCATCTGTGTCCCCTCAGATGGTCTCCCTTATCACAGTTTGTGTCTATGGATGTGTGTCTGTGTGTGTGTTTATCCCTGTGAGTGTCCGTGTGAGTGTGTGAGAGTGCGGTTGCGTGTGTGTCCGGTTATGCCTGTGGGTCCACGAGGCCATCTGTGTCCCCTCAGATGGTCTCCCTTATCACAGTCTATGGGTGTGTGTGAGTGTGAGTGTCCGGGTTTATGTGAGGTTTGGTTCCAGGAAACATCCTTCCCCTTCCCCTCCCCATATCTCATCCCTTATTCCCACCGTGGGTTCGAATCCCAGGTGATTAGACCTGCCCTAAGTCCATGGATCCAAGGTATCCATCCGTGGGCCCAACGGATTTCACCCCTTTCCCACTTTCCAAGGGCCAGGTCAATTCTAGCTATCCAGGAAACCTGTCGAAACAGGCAGCTACAGGAGGGGACACACAAATATTTGTGCCCTGCAGTTACACACCCGTTCCGACAGGCTCGATCGCAATCTATCCAGATGAGAACACGTTCTCTTCCGACTAGACCACGCTGGAGTCGCTGTATGTCTCAAATTTGGTTCCTTTATTTATAGTTAGTATTTTTGGTGTATTAATTGATTTGTTTTAATTTTTTAATGACTTAGGTAGAGTGATTTAGGGAGTTGGGGGGGAGGCTGGGTTGTGTGTGTAGTGGATTGTACGAGATCGTGGTTTGTTAGTATTTATCTAGTTGTGTTCACCTAGTTGTGCTTGCGAGGGTTGAGCTCTGCTCTTTCGGCCCGCCTCTCAACTGCCAATCAATCAATTATTAATAACTAATAAAAAAAAAATTCCACACACACACCCAGGAAGCAGCCCGCAACAGCTGTCTAACGCTCATTTACATATTTACTGCTAAGTAACAGAGGGCATCAGAATGATAGAAACTCTGCTGATTTCCGTTTGTGCCATCACCGGGGGATCGAATGAGCTAGGATTACGAGTCGGGAGCGACGTCCACTCAGCAATAAAGCCCCCTAGTTTGTGTATTGGTGCAAAAGATAATTTGGGAGAGGTTAAGGGAAAGGAATGATGTTTGGTGGCCTTGAAAGCTCTGGAGGGGAGGGGGGTTGCCGGTTATGAATTAAAATTGTTATTTTTTTAAGATAGGATATATATGCAAAAGACGTTGCGAGATAAAGTAAGAAAAGTGTTTCTGACTGAAGTTAGGTACTGTGTGATTGACTTGTATGTTAGGAAAAAGAATATTTATTAGAAACTTAGATAATCTTTAGAAATGTTTCTTCTTAAATAGTTGCAAATTATTGTGTGAAAAGCTTATGGTTACCGTACCTTAAACAAACACTCGTGAGGACAATTAGTCCACGGGATTCAGAGAGAGTGAGAATGAACAGCGAAATAGTAACAAAAAATGTGACAATGAGGGGAAACTATGTCATTCAAACGTTAACCATATAAATTACAGTAACACTAACTGAGCGTCCACATACATATTCCAATAAATTTATTTTAACCATTTTAGGGTTGGTTAGGTTCGGTTATATATCTACATAAGTTTTAACTCAAATGAAAAGAACTTAACTCATACATAATGAAATGAACAGTTTTATCATTTCATAAGAAAAAAATTAGAGAAAATATATTATTTCAGGAAAACTTGGCTTATTAGGCAAATCGGGCCTTGCATAGTAGGCTGAGAAGTGCGTTCTGGCTATAGTACGACATATATATATATATATATATATATATATATATATATATATATATATATATATATATATATATATATATATATATATGACAATGTCAGACCACGGAGGAAAATGAAACAGGAATTTCCTTAAGTACTTTCGTATATTAAATACATCTTCAGAAAGAAGATTCCTTCTGAAGATGTATTTAATATACGAAAGTACTCAAGGAAATTCCTGTTTCATTTTCCTCCGTGGTCTGACATTGTCACATTCTTAATCACGTGTTCATTTTCGTGATATACACACACACACATATATATATATATATATATATATATATATATATATATATATATATATATATATATATATATATATATATATATATATATATATATATATATATATATTTATTTTTTATTTTATTTATTTATTTTTTAAAAATATGTTATATTTATAAATATGTATGTATATTTAAATATTGATATATACCTGTGGGTCCAGGAGGCCATCTGTGTCCCCTCAGATGGTCTCCCTTATCACAGTTTGTGTCTATGGATGTGTGTCTGTGTGTGTGTTTATCCCTGTGAGTGTCCGTGTGAGTGTGTGAGAGTGCGGTTGCGTGTGTGTCCGGTTATGCCTGTGGGTCCACGAGGCCATCTGTGTCCCCTCAGATGGTCTCCCTTATCACAGTCTATGGGTGTGTGTGAGTGTGAGTGCCCCTGTGAGTGTTCGGGTGAGGGTGTGTGTGTGTGTGAGTGTCCGGGTTTATGTGAGGTTTGGTTCCAGGAAACATCCTTCCCCTTCCCCTCCCCATATCTCCTCCCTTATTCCCACCGTGGGTTCGAATCCCAGGTGATTAGACCTGCCCTAAGTCCATGGATCCAAGGTATCCATCCGTGGGCCCAACGGATTTCACCCCTTTCCCACTTTCCAAGGGCCAGGTCAATTCTAGCTATCCAGGAAACCTGTCGAAACAGGCAGCTACAGGAGGGGACACACAAATATTTGTGCCCTGCAGTTACACACCCGTTCCGACAGGCTCGATCGCAATCTATCCAGATGAGAACACGTTCTCTTCCGACTAGACCACGCTGGAGTCGCTGTATGTCTCAAATTTGGTTCCTTTATTTATAGTTAGTATTTTTGGTGTATTAATTGATTTGTTTTAATTTTTTAATGACTTAGGTAGAGTGATTTAGGGAGTTGGGGGGGAGGCTGGGTTGTGTGTGTAGTGGATTGTACGAGATCGTGGTTTGTTAGTATTTATCTAGTTGTGTTCACCTAGTTGTGCTTGCGAGGGTTGAGCTCTGCTCTTTCGGCCCGCCTCTCAACTGCCAATCAATCAATTATTAATAACTAATAAAAAAAAATTCCACACACACACCCAGGAAGCAGCCCGCAACAGCTGTCTGACGCTCATTTACATATTTACTGCTAAGTAACAGAGGGCATCAGAATGATAGAAACTCTGCTGATTTCCGTTTGTGCCATCACCGGGGGATCGAATGAGCTAGGATTACGAGTCGGGAGCGACGTCCACTCAGCAATAAAGCCCCCTAGTTTGTGTATTGGTGCAAAAGATAATTTGGGAGAGGTTAAGGGAAAGGAATGATGTTTGGTGGCCTTGAAAGCTCTGGAGGGGAGGGGGGTTGCCAGTTCTGAATTAAAATTGTTATTTTTTTAAGATAGGATATATATGCAAAAGACGTTGCGAGATAAAGTAAGAAAAGTGTTTCTGACTGAAGTTAGGTACTGTGTGATTGACTTGTATGTTAGGAAAAAGAATATTTATTAGAAACTTAGATAATCTTTAGAAATGTTTCTTCTTAAATAGTTGCAAATTATTGTGTGAAAAGCTTATGGTTACCGTACCTTAAACAAACACTCGTGAGCACAATTAGTCCACGGGATTCAGAGAGAGTGAGAATGAACAGCGAAATAGTAACAAAAAATGTGACAATGAGGGGAAACTATGTCATTCAAACGTTAACCATATAAATTACAGTAACACTAACTGAGCGTCCACATACATATTCCAATAAATTTATTTTAACCATTTTAGGGTTGGTTAGGTTCGGTTATATATCTACATAAGTTTTAACTCAAATGAAAAGAACTTAACTCATAGATAATGAAATGAACAGTTTTATCATTTCATAAGAAAAAAATTAGAGAAAATATATTATTTCAGGAAAACTTGGCTTATTAGGCAAATCGGGCCTTGCATAGTAGGCTGAGAAGTGCGTTCTGGCTACTAGGTACGACATATTGTCATATATATATATATATATATATATATATATATATATATATCAGACCACGGAGGAAAATGAAACAGTGTTACGGCCCTCTCGGGACGCAACGGGGTTCTTACTCTGATGTAGTTAGAGGAAGATATATATCCGGCCCCAAGCCAGTAGAGGCTATCAAGGGATGCGATCCGTGACGCAAGTAACTTAAAGGGAGTAGGGAAAGAAAGGTAAGAACTTAATATAATATAATATAACCATCACCATTTAAATATATAAAAGTAAAACGTACACAAGGGGGAGGGGTATTAACACTTTACAAAGGGGATCAACACTGTAGTCTTCTGCTGGAGACTATGGATCCTTGAAGCTTGGTGCTGAGTCCGCGGTGCTTTCTTCGTGGCCTCAAGACGTGTCCTCTGAGAACGCCGAGTCTACCCTGGCCACAGGTCAGCCACAACACAGGTCCACTGGGGGCACCGTCGTGGAGGCCGTCAACCACACGTCCAGCAGGTCTGCTGGCAGGTACTGAGCCACCAAGGCTGGTACGGCCACTCCACGAACGATAAAAGGGGTACGCCCTAGACAGGAGTCTCGTGTGATATCACCAATCACCCTCCTCTCCTCAATACCCCAGTGGATTATCGTCTCCAACCGTCGGTCCCGGGTAAATCCTTCCACTGCCACTCCACTGGCAGGCTTAACACACCACAGTGTTCTTCCGGGGGGACGACGTCACGACAGCTGCAGCAAACTTCACTGTATGGAGACTGGCTGCCTCGGGTAGACTGACTACACCTTCAACACAGTGGTCCCAGGTTGGCTCTGTAAGCAGACACGTCATTAATAACCGGGACACTAATACACCACACTCACAGGCTCAGATACAAACGCCCGACATATCCACTCCCTAGATGGCGCTGTCGTCGGAGCACCACCTCACCAGAGGTCAGGAGCGGCGGTGTTGAGCGCTGAACCAGACTGGAAACTGGTCCTCGAGGCCAGTACACGCTGTCCTCACTAGGTGTCGTCGTTCGTTTGGAGGGGGTTTCGGGAGCTGACCCACAGATGGCGTGTTTGTCACTGCTCCAGGCTCGAACGCTGGATCCGGGTTCGTAACAAACAGGAATTTCCTTAAGTACTTTCGTATATTAAATACATCTTCAGAAAGAAGATTCCTTCTGAAGATGTATTTAATATACGAAAGTACTCAAGGAAATTCCTGTTTCATTTTCCTCCGTGGTCTGACATTGTCACATTCTTAATCACGTGTTCATTTTCGTGATATACACACACACACACACATATATATATATATATATATATATATATATATATATATATATATATATATATATATATATATATATATATATATATATATATATATATATATATATATATATATTTATATATATATATATTTATTTATTTTTTATTTTATTTATTTATTTTTTAAAAATATGTTATATTTATAAATATGTATGTATATTTAAATATTGATATATACCTGTGGGTCCAGGAGGCCATCTGTGTCCCCTCAGATGGTCTCCCTTATCACAGTTTGTGTCTATGGATGTGTGTCTGTGTGTGTGTTTATCCCTGTGAGTGTCCGTGTGAGTGTGTGTGAGTCCGGTTGCGTGTGTGTCCGGTTATGCCTGTGGGTCCACGAGGCCATCTGTGTCCCCTCAGATGGTCTCCCTTATCACAGTCTATGGGTGTGTGTGAGTGTGAGTGCCCCTGTGAGTGTTCGGGTGAGGGTGTGTGTGTTTGAGTGTCCGGGTTTATGTGAGGTTTGGTTCCAGGAAACATCCTTCCCCTTCCCCTCCCCATATCTCCTCCCTTATTCCCACCGTGGGTTCGAATCCCAGGTGATTAGACCTGCCCTAAGTCCATGGATCCAAGGTATCCATCCGTGGGCCCAACGGATTTCACCCCTTCCCCACTTTCCAAGGGCCAGGTCAATTCTAGCTATCCAGGAAACGTGTCGAAACAGAGGCAGCTACAGGAGGGGACACACAAATATTTGTGCCC
>NC_091220.1:6407090-6520440 GCF_040958095.1 Procambarus clarkii
ACCTAGTTGTGCTTGCGAGGGTTGAGCTCTGCTCTTTCGGCCCGCCTCTCAACTGCCAATAAATCAATTATTAATAACTAATAAAAAAAAATTCTACTCACACACAGACACACACACACACCCAGGAAGCAGCCCGCAACAGCTTTCTAACGCTCATTTACATATTTACTGCTAAGTAACAGAGGGCATCAGAATGATAGAAACTCTGCTGATTTCCGTTTGTGCCATCACCGGGGGATCGAATGAGCTAGGATTACGAGTCGGGAGCGACGTCCACTCAGCAATAAAGCCCCCTAGTTTGTGTATTGGTGCAAAAGATAATTTGGGAGAGGTTAAGGGAAAGGAATGATGTTCGGTGGCCTTGAAAGCTCTGGAGGGGAGGGGGGTTGCCAGTTATGAATTAAAATTGTTATTTTTTTAAGATAGGATATATATGCAAAAGACGTTGCGAGATAAAGTAAGAAAAGTGTTTCTGACTGAAGTTAGGTACTGTGTGATTGACTTGTATGTTAGGAAATAGAATATTTATTAGAAACTTCGATAATCTTTAGAAATGTTTCTTCTTAAATATTTGCAAATTATTGTGTGAAAAGCCTATGGTTACCGTACCTTAAACAAACACTCGTGAGCACAATTAGTCCACGGGATTCAGAGAGAGTGAGAATGAACAGCGAAATAGTAACAAAAAATGTGACAATGAGGGGAAACTATGTCATTCAAACGTTAACCATATAAATTACAGTAACACTAACTGAGCGTCCACATACATATTCCAATCAATTTATGTTAACCATTTTAGGGTTGGTTAGGTTCGGTTATATATCTACATTAGTTTTAACTCAAATGAAAAGAACTTAACTCATACATAATGAAATGAACAGTTTTATCATTTCATGAGAAAAAAATTAGAGAAAATATATTAATTCAGGAAAACTTGGCTTATTAGGCAAATCGGGCCTTGCATAGTAGACTGAGAAGTGCGTTCTGGCTACTAGGTACGACATATATATATATATATATATATATATATATATATATATATATATATATATATATATATATATATATATATATATATATATATATATATATATATGACAATGTCAGACCACGGAGGAAAATGAAACAGGAATTTCCTTAAGTACTTTCGTATATTAAATACATCTTCTGAAAGAAGATTCCTTCTGAAGATGTATTTAATATACGAAAGTACTCAAGGAAATTCCTGTTTCATTTTCCTCCGTGGTCTGACATTGTCACATTCTTAATCACGTGTTCATTTTCGTGATATACACACACACACACACACACACATATATATATATATATATATATATATATATATATATATATATATATATATATATATATATATATATATATATATATATATATATATGTATATATATATATATATATATATATATATATATATATATATATATATATATATATATATATATATATATATATATATACATATATATATATATATATATATATATATATATATATATATATATATTTATATATATATATATATATATATATATATATATATATATTTTATTTTATTTATTTATTTTTAAAAAATATGTTATATTTATAAATATGTATGTATATTTAAATATTGATATATACCTGTGGGTCCAGGAGGCCATCTGTGTCCCCTCAGATGGTCTCCCTTATCACAGTTTGTGTCTATGGATGTGTGTCTGTGTGTGTGTTTATCCCTGTGAGTGTCCGTGTGAGTGTGTGAGAGTCCAGTTGCGTGTGTGTCCGGTTATGCCTGTGGGTCCACGAGGCCATCTGTGTCCCCTCAGATGGTCTCCCTTATCACAGTCTATGGGTGTGTGTGAGTGTGAGTGCCCCTGTGAGTGTTCGGGTGAGGGTGTGTGTGTGTGTGAGTGTCCGGGTTTATGTGAGGTTTGGTTCCAGGAAACATCCTTCCCCTTCCCCTCCCCATATCTCCTCCCTTATTCCCACCGTGGGTTCGAATCCCAGGTGATTAGACCTGCCCTAAGTCCATGGATCCAAGGTATCCATCCGTGGGCCCAACGGATTTCACCCCTTCCCCACTTTCCAAGGGCCAGGTCAGTTCTAGCTATCCAGGAAACCTGTCGAAACAGAGGCAGCTACAGGAGGGGACACACAAATATTTGTGCCCTGCAGTTACACACCCGTTCCGACAGGCTCGATCGCAATCTATCCAGATGAGAACACGTTCTCTTCCGACTAGACCACGCTGGAGTCGCTGTATGTCTCAAATTTGGTTCCTTTATTTATAGTTAGTATTTTTGGTGTATTAATTGATTTGTTTTAATTTTTTAATGACTTAGGTAGAGTGATTTCGGGAGTTGGGGGGAGGTCGGGTTGTGTGTGTAGTGGATTGTACGAGATCGTGGTTTGTTAGTATTTATCTAGTTGTGTTCACCTAGTTGTGCTTGCGAGGGTTGAGCTCTGCTCTTTCGGCCCGCCTCTCAACTGCCAATCAATCAATTATTAATAACTAATAAAAAAAAATTCTACACACACACCCAGGAAGCAGCCCGCAACAGCTTTCTAACGCTCATTTACATATTTACTGCTAAGTAACAGAGGGCATCAGAATGATAGAAACTCTGCTGATTTCCGTTTGTGCCATCACCGGGGGATCGAATGAGCTAGGATTACGAGTCGGGAGCGACGTCCACTCAGCAATAAAGCCCCCTAGTTTGTGTATTGGTGCAAAAGATAATTTGGGAGAGGTTAAGGGAAAGGAATGATGTTCGGTGGCCTTGAAAGCTCTGGAGGGGAGGGGGGTTGCCAGTTATGAATTAAAATTGTTATTTTTTTAAGATAGGATATATATGCAAAAGACGTTGCGAGATAAAGTAAGAAAAGTGTTTCTGACTGAAGTTAGGTACTGTGTGATTGACTTGTATGTTAGGAAAAAGAATATTTATTAGAAACTTAGATAATCTTTAGAAATGTTTCTTCTTAAATAGTTGCAAATTATTGTATGAAAAGCCTATGGTTACCGTACCTTAAACAAACACTCGTGAGCACAATTAGTCCACGGGATTCAGAGAGAGTGAGAATGAACAGCGAAATAGTAACAAAAAATGTGACAATGAGGGGAAACTATGTCATTCAAACGTTAACCATATAAATTACAGTAACACTAACTGAGCGTCCACATACATATTCCAATCAATTTATGTTAACCATTTTAGGGTTGGTTAGGTTCGGTTATATATCTACATTAGTTTTAACTCAAATGAAAAGAACTTAACTCATACATAATGAAATGAACAGTTTTATCATTTCATGGGGAAAAAATTAGAGAAAATATATTAATTCAGGAAAACTTGGCTTATTAGGCAAATCGGGCCTTGCATAGTAGACTGAGAAGTGCGTTCTGGCTACTAGGTACGACATATATATATATATATATATATATATATATATATATATATATATATATATATATATATATATATATATATATATATATATATATATATATATATGACAATGTCAGACCACGGAGGAAAATGAAACAGGAATTTCCTTAAGTACTTTCGTATATTAAATACATCTTCTGAAAGAAGATTCCTTCTGAAGATGTATTTAATATACGAAAGTACTCAAGGAAATTCCTGTTTCATTTTCCTCCGTGGTCTGACATTGTCACATTCTTAATCACGTGTTCATTTTCGTGATATACACACACACACACACATATATATATATATATATATATATATATATATATATATATATATATATATATATATATATATATATATATATATATATATATATGTATATATATATATATATATATATATATATATATATATATATATATATATATATATATATATATATATATATATATATATATACATATATATATATATATATATATATATATATATATATATTTATATATATATATATATATATATATATATATATATATATATATATTTTATTTTATTTATTTATTTTTTAAAAATATGTTATATTTATAAATATGTATGTATATTTAAATATTGATATATACCTGTGGGTCCAGGAGGCCATCTGTGTCCCCTCAGATGGTCTCCCTTATCACAGTTTGTGTCTATGGATGTGTGTCTGTGTGTGTGTTTATCCCTGTGAGTGTCCGTGTGAGTGTGTGAGAGTCCAGTTGCGTGTGTGTCCGGTTATGCCTGTGGGTCCACGAGGCCATCTGTGTCCCCTCAGATGGTCTCCCTTATCACAGTCTATGGGTGTGTGTGAGTGTGAGTGCCCCTGTGAGTGTTCGGGTGAGGGTGTGTGTGTGTGTGAGTGTCCGGGTTTATGTGAGGTTTGGTTCCAGGAAACATCCTTCCCCTTCCCCTCCCCATATCTCCTCCCTTATTCCCACCGTGGGTTCGAATCCCAGGTGATTAGACCTGCCCTAAGTCCATGGATCCAAGGTATCCATCCGTGGGCCCAACGGATTTCACCCCTTCCCCACTTTCCAAGGGCCAGGTCAGTTCTAGCTATCCAGGAAACCTGTCGAAACAGAGGCAGCTACAGGAGGGGACACACAAATATTTGTGCCCTGCAGTTACACACCCGTTCCGACAGGCTCGATCGCAATCTATCCAGATGAGAACACGTTCTCTTCCGACTAGACCACGCTGGAGTCGCTGTATGTCTCAAATTTGGTTCCTTTATTTATAGTTAGTATTTTTGGTGTATTAATTGATTTGTTTTAATTTTTTAATGACTTAGGTAGAGTGATTTCGGGAGTTGGGGGGAGGTCGGGTTGTGTGTGTAGTGGATTGTACGAGATCGTGGTTTGTTAGTATTTATCTAGTTGTGTTCACCTAGTTGTGCTTGCGAGGGTTGAGCTCTGCTCTTTCGGCCCGCCTCTCAACTGCCAATCAATCAATTATTAATAACTAATAAAAAAAAATTCTACACACACACCCAGGAAGCAGCCCGCAACAGCTTTCTAACGCTCATTTACATATTTACTGCTAAGTAACAGAGGGCATCAGAATGATAGAAACTCTGCTGATTTCCGTTTGTGCCATCACCGGGGGATCGAATGAGCTAGGATTACGAGTCGGGAGCGACGTCCACTCAGCAATAAAGCCCCCTAGTTTGTGTATTGGTGCAAAAGATAATTTGGGAGAGGTTAAGGGAAAGGAATGATGTTCGGTGGCCTTGAAAGCTCTGGAGGGGAGGGGGGTTGCCAGTTATGAATTAAAATTGTTATTTTTTTAAGATAGGATATATATGCAAAAGACGTTGCGAGATAAAGTAAGAAAAGTGTTTCTGACTGAAGTTAGGTACTGTGTGATTGACTTGTATGTTAGGAAAAAGAATATTTATTAGAAACTTAGATAATCTTTAGAAATGTTTCTTCTTAAATAGTTGCAAATTATTGTGTGAAAAGCCTATGGTTACCGTACCTTAAACAAACACTCGTGAGCACAATTAGTCCACGGGATTCAGAGAGAGTGAGAATGAACAGCGAAATAGTAACAAAAAATGTGACAATGAGGGGAAACTATGTCATTCAAACGTTAACCATATAAATTACAGTAACACTAACTGAGCGTCCACATACATATTCCAATCAATTTATGTTAACCATTTTAGGGTTGGTTAGGTTCGGTTATATATCTACATTAGTTTTAACTCAAATGAAAAGAACTTAACTCATACATAATGAAATGAACAGTTTTATCATTTCATGGGGAAAAAATTAGAGAAAATATATTAATTCAGGAAAACTTGGCTTATTAGGCAAATCGGGCCTTGCATAGTAGACTGAGAAGTGCGTTCTGGCTACTAGGTACGACATATATATATATATATATATATATATATATATATATATATATATATATATATATATATATATATATATATATATATATATATATATATATATATATATATATATATATATATATATATATATGACAATGTCAGACCACGGAGGAAAATGAAACAGGAATTTCCTTAAGTACTTTCGTATATTAAATACATCTTCTGAAAGAAGATTCCTTCTGAAGATGTATTTAATATACGAAAGTACTCAAGGAAATTCCTGTTTCATTTTCCTCCGTGGTCTGACATTGTCACATTCTTAATCACGTGTTCATTTTCGTGATATACACACACACACACACATATATATATATATATATATATATATATATATATATATATATATATATATATATATATATGTATATATATATATATATATATATATATATATATATATATATATATATATATATATATATATATACATATATATATATATATATATATATATATATATATATATATATATATATATATTTATATATATATATATATATATATATATATATATTTTATTTTATTTATTTATTTTTTAAAAATATGTTATATTTATAAATATGTATGTATATTTAAATATTGATATATACCTGTGGGTCCAGGAGGCCATCTGTGTCCCCTCAGATGGTCTCCCTTATCACAGTTTGTGTCTATGGATGTGTGTCTGTGTGTGTGTTTATCCCTGTGAGTATCCGTGCGAGTGTGTGAGAGTCCAGTTGCGTGTGTGTCCGGTTATGCCTGTGGGTCCACGAGGCCATCTGTGTCCCCTCAGATGGTCTCCCTTATCACAGTCTATGGGTGTGTGTGAGTGTGAGTGCCCCTGTGAGTGTTCGGGTGAGGGTGTGTGTGTGTGTGAGTGTCCGGGTTTATGTGAGGTTTGGTTCCAGGAAACATCCTTCCCCTTCCCCTCCCCATATCTCCTCCCTTATTCCCACCGTGGGTTCGAATCCCAGGTGATTAGACCTGCCCTAAGTCCATGGATCCAAGGTATCCATCCGTGGGCCCAACGGATTTCACCCCTTCCCCACTTTCCAAGGGCCAGGTCAGTTCTAGCTATCCAGGAAACCTGTCGAAACAGAGGCAGCTACAGGAGGGGACACACAAATATTTGTGCCCTGCAGTTACACACCCGTTCCGACAGGCTCGATCGCAATCTATCCAGATGAGAACACGTTCTCTTCCGACTAGACCACGCTGGAGTCGCTGTATGTCTCAAATTTGGTTCCTTTATTTATAGTTAGTATTTTTGGTGTATTAATTGATTTGTTTTAATTTTTTAATGACTTAGGTAGAGTGATTTCGGGAGTTGGGGGGAGGTCGGGTTGTGTGTGTAGTGGATTGTACGAGATCGTGGTTTGTTAGTATTTATCTAGTTGTGTTCACCTAGTTGTGCTTGCGAGGGTTGAGCTCTGCTCTTTCGGCCCGCCTCTCAACTGCCAATCAATCAATTATTAATAACTAATAAAAAAAAATTCTACACACACACCCAGGAAGCAGCCCGCAACAGCTTTCTAACGCTCATTTACATATTTACTGCTAAGTAACAGAGGGCATCAGAATGATAGAAACTCTGCTGATTTCCGTTTGTGCCATCACCGGGGGATCGAATGAGCTAGGATTACGAGTCGGGAGCGACGTCCACTCAGCAATAAAGCCCCCTAGTTTGTGTATTGGTGCAAAAGATAATTTGGGAGAGGTTAAGGGAAAGGAATGATGTTCGGTGGCCTTGAAAGCTCTGGAGGGGAGGGGGGTTGCCAGTTATGAATTAAAATTGTTATTTTTTTAAGATAGGATATATATGCAAAAGACGTTGCGAGATAAAGTAAGAAAAGTGTTTCTGACTGAAGTTAGGTACTGTGTGATTGACTTGTATGTTAGGAAAAAGAATATTTATTAGAAACTTAGATAATCTTTAGAAATGTTTCTTCTTAAATAGTTGCAAATTATTGTGTGAAAAGCCTATGGTTACCGTACCTTAAACAAACACTCGTGAGCACAATTAGTCCACGGGATTCAGAGAGAGTGAGAATGAACAGCGAAATAGTAACAAAAAATGTGACAATGAGGGGAAACTATGTCATTCAAACGTTAACCATATAAATTACAGTAACACTAACTGAGCGTCCACATACATATTCCAATCAATTTATGTTAACCATTTTAGGGTTGGTTAGGTTCGGTTATATATCTACATTAGTTTTAACTCAAATGAAAAGAACTTAACTCATACATAATGAAATGAACAGTTTTATCATTTCATGAGAAAAAAATTAGAGAAAATATATTAATTCAGGAAAACTTGGCTTATTAGGCAAATCGGGCCTTGCATAGTAGACTGAGAAGTGCGTTCTGGCTACTAGGTACGACATATATATATATATATATATATATATATATATATATATATATATATATATATATATATATATATATATATATATATATATATATATATATATATATATATATATATATATATATATATATATATATATGACAATGTCAGACCACGGAGGAAAATGAAACAGGAATTTCCTTAAGTACTTTCGTATATTAAATACATCTTCTGAAAGAAGATTCCTTCTGAAGATGTATTTAATATACGAAAGTACTCAAGGAAATTCCTGTTTCATTTTCCTCCGTGGTCTGACATTGTCACATTCTTAATCACGTGTTCATTTTCGTGATATACACACACACACACACACACACACATATATATATATATATATATATATATATATATATATATATATATATATATATATATATATATATGTATATATATATATATATATATATATATATATATATATATATATATATATATATACATATATATATATATATATATATATATATATATATATATATATATATATATATATATATTTATATATATATATATATATATATATATATATATATATATATATATATTTTATTTTATTTATTTATTTTTAAAAAATATGTTATATTTATAAATATGTATGTATATTTAAATATTGATATATACCTGTGGGTCCAGGAGGCCATCTGTGTCCCCTCAGATGGTCTCCCTTATCACAGTTTGTGTCTATGGATGTGTGTCTGTGTGTGTGTTTATCCCTGTGAGTGTCCGTGTGAGTGTGTGAGAGTCCAGTTGCGTGTGTGTCCGGTTATGCCTGTGGGTCCACGAGGCCATCTGTGTCCCCTCAGATGGTCTCCCTTATCACAGTCTATGGGTGTGTGTGAGTGTGAGTGCCCCTGTGAGTGTTCGGGTGAGGGTGTGTGTGTGTGTGAGTGTCCGGGTTTATGTGAGGTTTGGTTCCAGGAAACATCCTTCCCCTTCCCCTCCCCATATCTCCTCCCTTATTCCCACCGTGGGTTCGAATCCCAGGTGATTAGACCTGCCCTAAGTCCATGGATCCAAGGTATCCATCCGTGGGCCCAACGGATTTCACCCCTTCCCCACTTTCCAAGGGCCAGGTCAGTTCTAGCTATCCAGGAAACCTGTCGAAACAGAGGCAGCTACAGGAGGGGACACACAAATATTTGTGCCCTGCAGTTACACACCCGTTCCGACAGGCTCGATCGCAATCTATCCAGATGAGAACACGTTCTCTTCCGACTAGACCACGCTGGAGTCGCTGTATGTCTCAAATTTGGTTCCTTTATTTATAGTTAGTATTTTTGGTGTATTAATTGATTTGTTTTAATTTTTTAATGACTTAGGTAGAGTGATTTCGGGAGTTGGGGGGAGGTCGGGTTGTGTGTGTAGTGGATTGTACGAGATCGTGGTTTGTTAGTATTTATCTAGTTGTGTTCACCTAGTTGTGCTTGCGAGGGTTGAGCTCTGCTCTTTCGGCCCGCCTCTCAACTGCCAATCAATCAATTATTAATAACTAATAAAAAAAAATTCTACACACACACCCAGGAAGCAGCCCGCAACAGCTTTCTAACGCTCATTTACATATTTACTGCTAAGTAACAGAGGGCATCAGAATGATAGAAACTCTGCTGATTTCCGTTTGTGCCATCACCGGGGGATCGAATGAGCTAGGATTACGAGTCGGGAGCGACGTCCACTCAGCAATAAAGCCCCCTAGTTTGTGTATTGGTGCAAAAGATAATTTGGGAGAGGTTAAGGGAAAGGAATGATGTTCGGTGGCCTTGAAAGCTCTGGAGGGGAGGGGGGTTGCCAGTTATGAATTAAAATTGTTATTTTTTTAAGATAGGATATATATGCAAAAGACGTTGCGAGATAAAGTAAGAAAAGTGTTTCTGACTGAAGTTAGGTACTGTGTGATTGACTTGTATGTTAGGAAAAAGAATATTTATTAGAAACTTAGATAATCTTTAGAAATGTTTCTTCTTAAATAGTTGCAAATTATTGTATGAAAAGCCTATGGTTACCGTACCTTAAACAAACACTCGTGAGCACAATTAGTCCACGGGATTCAGAGAGAGTGAGAATGAACAGCGAAATAGTAACAAAAAATGTGACAATGAGGGGAAACTATGTCATTCAAACGTTAACCATATAAATTACAGTAACACTAACTGAGCGTCCACATACATATTCCAATCAATTTATGTTAACCATTTTAGGGTTGGTTAGGTTCGGTTATATATCTACATTAGTTTTAACTCAAATGAAAAGAACTTAACTCATACATAATGAAATGAACAGTTTTATCATTTCATGGGGAAAAAATTAGAGAAAATATATTAATTCAGGAAAACTTGGCTTATTAGGCAAATCGGGCCTTGCATAGTAGACTGAGAAGTGCGTTCTGGCTACTAGGTACGACATATATATATATATATATATATATATATATATATATATATATATATATATATATATATATATATATATATATATATATATATATATATATATATATGACAATGTCAGACCACGGAGGAAAATGAAACAGGAATTTCCTTAAGTACTTTCGTATATTAAATACATCTTCTGAAAGAAGATTCCTTCTGAAGATGTATTTAATATACGAAAGTACTCAAGGAAATTCCTGTTTCATTTTCCTCCGTGGTCTGACATTGTCACATTCTTAATCACGTGTTCATTTTCGTGATATACACACACACACACACATATATATATATATATATATATATATATATATATATATATATATATATATATATATATATATATATATATATATATATATGTATATATATATACATATATATATATATATATATATATATATATATATATATATATATATATATATATATATATATATATATATACATATATATATATATATATATATATATATATATATATATATATATTTATATATATATATATATATATATATATATATATATATATATATATATATTTTATTTTATTTATTTATTTTTTAAAAATATGTTATATTTATAAATATGTATGTATATTTAAATATTGATATATACCTGTGGGTCCAGGAGGCCATCTGTGTCCCCTCAGATGGTCTCCCTTATCACAGTTTGTGTCTATGGATGTGTGTCTGTGTGTGTGTTTATCCCTGTGAGTGTCCGTGTGAGTGTGTGAGAGTCCAGTTGCGTGTGTGTCCGGTTATGCCTGTGGGTCCACGAGGCCATCTGTGTCCCCTCAGATGGTCTCCCTTATCACAGTCTATGGGTGTGTGTGAGTGTGAGTGCCCCTGTGAGTGTTCGGGTGAGGGTGTGTGTGTGTGTGAGTGTCCGGGTTTATGTGAGGTTTGGTTCCAGGAAACATCCTTCCCCTTCCCCTCCCCATATCTCCTCCCTTATTCCCACCGTGGGTTCGAATCCCAGGTGATTAGACCTGCCCTAAGTCCATGGATCCAAGGTATCCATCCGTGGGCCCAACGGATTTCACCCCTTCCCCACTTTCCAAGGGCCAGGTCAGTTCTAGCTATCCAGGAAACCTGTCGAAACAGAGGCAGCTACAGGAGGGGACACACAAATATTTGTGCCCTGCAGTTACACACCCGTTCCGACAGGCTCGATCGCAATCTATCCAGATGAGAACACGTTCTCTTCCGACTAGACCACGCTGGAGTCGCTGTATGTCTCAAATTTGGTTCCTTTATTTATAGTTAGTATTTTTGGTGTATTAATTGATTTGTTTTAATTTTTTAATGACTTAGGTAGAGTGATTTCGGGAGTTGGGGGGAGGTCGGGTTGTGTGTGTAGTGGATTGTACGAGATCGTGGTTTGTTAGTATTTATCTAGTTGTGTTCACCTAGTTGTGCTTGCGAGGGTTGAGCTCTGCTCTTTCGGCCCGCCTCTCAACTGCCAATCAATCAATTATTAATAACTAATAAAAAAAAATTCTACACACACACCCAGGAAGCAGCCCGCAACAGCTTTCTAACGCTCATTTACATATTTACTGCTAAGTAACAGAGGGCATCAGAATGATAGAAACTCTGCTGATTTCCGTTTGTGCCATCACCGGGGGATCGAATGAGCTAGGATTACGAGTCGGGAGCGACGTCCACTCAGCAATAAAGCCCCCTAGTTTGTGTATTGGTGCAAAAGATAATTTGGGAGAGGTTAAGGGAAAGGAATGATGTTCGGTGGCCTTGAAAGCTCTGGAGGGGAGGGGGGTTGCCAGTTATGAATTAAAATTGTTATTTTTTTAAGATAGGATATATATGCAAAAGACGTTGCGAGATAAAGTAAGAAAAGTGTTTCTGACTGAAGTTAGGTACTGTGTGATTGACTTGTATGTTAGGAAAAATAATATTTATTAGAAACTTAGATAATCTTTAGAAATGTTTCTTCTTAAATAGTTGCAAATTATTGTGTGAAAAGCCTATGGTTACCGTACCTTAAACAAACACTCGTGAGCACAATTAGTCCACGGGATTCAGAGAGAGTGAGAATGAACAGCGAAATAGTAACAAAAAATGTGACAATGAGGGGAAACTATGTCATTCAAACGTTAACCATATAAATTACAGTAACACTAACTGAGCGTCCACATACATATTCCAATCAATTTATGTTAACCATTTTAGGGTTGGTTAGGTTCGGTTATATATCTACATTAGTTTTAACTCAAATGAAAAGAACTTAACTCATACATAATGAAATGAACAGTTTTATCATTTCATGGGGAAAAAATTAGAGAAAATATATTAATTCAGGAAAACTTGGCTTATTAGGCAAATCGGGCCTTGCATAGTAGACTGAGAAGTGCGTTCTGGCTACTAGGTACGACATATATATATATATATATATATATATATATATATATATATATATATATATATATATATATATATATATATATATATATATGACAATGTCAGACCACGGAGGAAAATGAAACAGGAATTTCCTTAAGTACTTTCGTATATTAAAAACATCTTCTGAAAGAAGATTCCTTCTGAAGATGTATTTAATATACGAAAGTACTCAAGGAAATTCCTGTTTCATTTTCCTCCGTGGTCTGACATTGTCACATTCTTAATCACGTGTTCATTTTCGTGATATACACACACACACAAATATATATATATATATATATATATATATATATATATATATATATATATATATATATATATATATATATATGTATATATATATATATATATATATATATATATATATATATATATATATACATATATATATATATATATATATATATATATATATATATATATATATATTTATATATATATATATATATATATATATATATATATATATATTTTATTTT
Source organism: Procambarus clarkii (assembly GCF_040958095.1). NCBI lineage: Eukaryota > Metazoa > Arthropoda > Malacostraca > Decapoda > Cambaridae > Procambarus > Procambarus clarkii. Next base: position 6,420,670 of record NC_091220.1, read on the forward strand.
ATTTATTTATTTTTTAAAAATATGTTATATTTATAAATATGTATGTATATTTAAATATTGATATATACCTGTGGGTCCAGGAGGCCATCTGTGTCCCCTCAGATGGTCTCCCTTATCACAGTTTGTGTCTATGGATGTGTGTCTGTGTGTGTGTTTATCCCTGTGAGTATCCGTGTGAGTGTGTGAGAGTCCAGTTGCGTGTGTGTCCGGTTATGCCTGTGGGTCCACGAGGCCATCTGTGTCCCCTCAGATGGTCTCCCTTATCACAGTCTATGGGTGTGTGTGAGTGTGAGTGCCCCTGTGAGTGTTCGGGTGAGGGTGTGTGTGTGTGTGAGTGTCCGGGTTTATGTGAGGTTTGGTTCCAGGAAACATCCTTCCCCTTCCCCTCCCCATATCTCCTCCCTTATTCCCACCGTGGGTTCGAATCCCAGGTGATTAGACCTGCCCTAAGTCCATGGATCCAAGGTATCCATCCGTGGGCCCAACGGATTTCACCCCTTCCCCACTTTCCAAGGGCCAGGTCAGTTCTAGCTATCCAGGAAACCTGTCGAAACAGAGGCAGCTACAGGAGGGGACACACAAATATTTGTGCCCTGCAGTTACACACCCGTTCCGACAGGCTCGATCGCAATCTATCCAGATGAGAACACGTTCTCTTCCGACTAGACCACGCTGGAGTCGCTGTATGTCTCAAATTTGGTTCCTTTATTTATAGTTAGTATTTTTGGTGTATTAATTGATTTGTTTTAATTTTTTAATGACTTAGGTAGAGTGATTTCGGGAGTTGGGGGGAGGTCGGGTTGTGTGTGTAGTGGATTGTACGAGATCGTGGTTTGTTAGTATTTATCTAGTTGTGTTCACCTAGTTGTGCTTGCGAGGGTTGAGCTCTGCTCTTTCGGCCCGCCTCTCAACTGCCAATCAATCAATTATTAATAACTAATAAAAAAAAATTCTACACACACACCCAGGAAGCAGCCCGCAACAGCTTTCTAACGCTCATTTACATATTTACTGCTAAGTAACAGAGGGCATCAGAATGATAGAAACTCTGCTGATTTCCGTTTGTGCCATCACCGGGGGATCGAATGAGCTAGGATTACGAGTCGGGAGCGACGTCCACTCAGCAATAAAGCCCCCTAGTTTGTGTATTGGTGCAAAAGATAATTTGGGAGAGGTTAAGGGAAAGGAATGATGTTCGGTGGCCTTGAAAGCTCTGGAGGGGAGGGGGGTTGCCAGTTATGAATTAAAATTGTTATTTTTTTAAGATAGGATATATATGCAAAAGACGTTGCGAGATAAAGTAAGAAAAGTGTTTCTGACTGAAGTTAGGTACTGTGTGATTGACTTGTATGTTAGGAAAAAGAATATTTATTAGAAACTTAGATAATCTTTAGAAATGTTTCTTCTTAAATAGTTGCAAATTATTGTGTGAAAAGCCTATGGTTACCGTACCTTAAACAAACACTCGTGAGCACAATTAGTCCACGGGATTCAGAGAGAGTGAGAATGAACAGCGAAATAGTAACAAAAAATGTGACAATGAGGGGAAACTATGTCATTCAAACGTTAACCATATAAATTACAGTAACACTAACTGAGCGTCCACATACATATTCCAATCAATTTATGTTAACCATTTTAGGGTTGGTTAGGTTCGGTTATATATCTACATTAGTTTTAACTCAAATGAAAAGAACTTAACTCATACATAATGAAATGAACAGTTTTATCATTTCATGGGGAAAAAATTAGAGAAAATATATTAATTCAGGAAAACTTGGCTTATTAGGCAAATCGGGCCTTGCATAGTAGACTGAGAAGTGCGTTCTGGCTACTAGGTACGACATATATATATATATATATATATATATATATATATATATATATATATATATATATATATATATATATATATATATATATATATATATATATATATGACAATGTCAGACCACGGAGGAAAATGAAACAGGAATTTCCTTAAGTACTTTCGTATATTAAATACATCTTCTGAAAGAAGATTCCTTCTGAAGATGTATTTAATATACGAAAGTACTCAAGGAAATTCCTGTTTCATTTTCCTCCGTGGTCTGACATTGTCACATTCTTAATCACGTGTTCATTTTCGTGATATACACACACACACACACATATATATATATATATATATATATATATATATATATATATATATATATATATATATATATATATATATATATATATATATATATATATATATGTATATATATATACATATATATATATATATATATATATATATATATATATATATATATATATATATATATATATATATATATATACATATATATATATATATATATATATATATATATATATATATATATATATATATTTATATATATATATATATATATATATATATATATATATATATATATTTTATTTTATTTATTTATTTTTTAAAAATATGTTATATTTATAAATATGTATGTATATTTAAATATTGATATATACCTGTGGGTCCAGGAGGCCATCTGTGTCCCCTCAGATGGTCTCCCTTATCACAGTTTGTGTCTATGGATGTGTGTCTGTGTGTGTGTTTATCCCTGTGAGTGTCCGTGTGAGTGTGTGAGAGTCCAGTTGCGTGTGTGTCCGGTTATGCCTGTGGGTCCACGAGGCCATCTGTGTCCCCTCAGATGGTCTCCCTTATCACAGTCTATGGGTGTGTGTGAGTGTGAGTGCCCCTGTGAGTGTTCGGGTGAGGGTGTGTGTGTGTGTGAGTGTCCGGGTTTATGTGAGGTTTGGTTCCAGGAAACATCCTTCCCCTTCCCCTCCCCATATCTCCTCCCTTATTCCCACCGTGGGTTCGAATCCCAGGTGATTAGACCTGCCCTAAGTCCATGGATCCAAGGTATCCATCCGTGGGCCCAACGGATTTCACCCCTTCCCCACTTTCCAAGGGCCAGGTCAGTTCTAGCTATCCAGGAAACCTGTCGAAACAGAGGCAGCTACAGGAGGGGACACACAAATATTTGTGCCCTGCAGTTACACACCCGTTCCGACAGGCTCGATCGCAATCTATCCAGATGAGAACACGTTCTCTTCCGACTAGACCACGCTGGAGTCGCTGTATGTCTCAAATTTGGTTCCTTTATTTATAGTTAGTATTTTTGGTGTATTAATTGATTTGTTTTAATTTTTTAATGACTTAGGTAGAGTGATTTCGGGAGTTGGGGGGAGGTCGGGTTGTGTGTGTAGTGGATTGTACGAGATCGTGGTTTGTTAGTATTTATCTAGTTGTGTTCACCTAGTTGTGCTTGCGAGGGTTGAGCTCTGCTCTTTCGGCCCGCCTCTCAACTGCCAATCAATCAATTATTAATAACTAATAAAAAAAAATTCTACACACACACCCAGGAAGCAGCCCGCAACAGCTTTCTAACGCTCATTTACATATTTACTGCTAAGTAACAGAGGGCATCAGAATGATAGAAACTCTGCTGATTTCCGTTTGTGCCATCACCGGGGGATCGAATGAGCTAGGATTACGAGTCGGGAGCGACGTCCACTCAGCAATAAAGCCCCCTAGTTTGTGTATTGGTGCAAAAGATAATTTGGGAGAGGTTAAGGGAAAGGAATGATGTTCGGTGGCCTTGAAAGCTCTGGAGGGGAGGGGGGTTGCCAGTTATGAATTAAAATTGTTATTTTTTTAAGATAGGATATATATGCAAAAGACGTTGCGAGATAAAGTAAGAAAAGTGTTTCTGACTGAAGTTAGGTACTGTGTGATTGACTTGTATGTTAGGAAAAATAATATTTATTAGAAACTTAGATAATCTTTAGAAATGTTTCTTCTTAAATAGTTGCAAATTATTGTGTGAAAAGCCTATGGTTACCGTACCTTAAACAAACACTCGTGAGCACAATTAGTCCACGGGATTCAGAGAGAGTGAGAATGAACAGCGAAATAGTAACAAAAAATGTGACAATGAGGGGAAACTATGTCATTCAAACGTTAACCATATAAATTACAGTAACACTAACTGAGCGTCCACATACATATTCCAATCAATTTATGTTAACCATTTTAGGGTTGGTTAGGTTCGGTTATATATCTACATTAGTTTTAACTCAAATGAAAAGAACTTAACTCATACATAATGAAATGAACAGTTTTATCATTTCATGGGGAAAAAATTAGAGAAAATATATTAATTCAGGAAAACTTGGCTTATTAGGCAAATCGGGCCTTGCATAGTAGACTGAGAAGTGCGTTCTGGCTACTAGGTACGACATATATATATATATATATATATATATATATATATATATATATATATATATATATATATATATATATATATATATATATATATGACAATGTCAGACCACGGAGGAAAATGAAACAGGAATTTCCTTAAGTACTTTCGTATATTAAAAACATCTTCTGAAAGAAGATTCCTTCTGAAGATGTATTTAATATACGAAAGTACTCAAGGAAATTCCTGTTTCATTTTCCTCCGTGGTCTGACATTGTCACATTCTTAATCACGTGTTCATTTTCGTGATATACACACACACACAAATATATATATATATATATATATATATATATATATATATATATATATATATATATATATATATATATATATATATGTATATATATATATATATATATATATATATATATATATATATATATACATATATATATATATATATATATATATATATATATATATATATATATATTTATATATATATATATATATATATATATATATATATATATTTTATTTTATTTATTTATTTTTTAAAAATATGTTATATTTATAAATATGTATGTATATTTAAATATTGATATATACCTGTGGGTCCAGGAGGCCATCTGTGTCCCCTCAGATGGTCTCCCTTATCACAGTTTGTGTCTATGGATGTGTGTCTGTGTGTGTGTTTATCCCTGTGAGTATCCGTGTGAGTGTGTGAGAGTCCAGTTGCGTGTGTGTCCGGTTATGCCTGTGGGTCCACGAGGCCATCTGTGTCCCCTCAGATGGTCTCCCTTATCACAGTCTATGGGTGTGTGTGAGTGTGAGTGCCCCTGTGAGTGTTCGGGTGAGGGTGTGTGTGTGTGTGAGTGTCCGGGTTTATGTGAGGTTTGGTTCCAGGAAACATCCTTCCCCTTCCCCTCCCCATATCTCCTCCCTTATTCCCACCGTGGGTTCGAATCCCAGGTGATTAGACCTGCCCTAAGTCCATGGATCCAAGGTATCCATCCGTGGGCCCAACGGATTTCACCCCTTCCCCACTTTCCAAGGGCCAGGTCAGTTCTAGCTATCCAGGAAACCTGTCGAAACAGAGGCAGCTACAGGAGGGGACACACAAATATTTGTGCCCTGCAGTTACACACCCGTTCCGACAGGCTCGATCGCAATCTATCCAGATGAGAACACGTTCTCTTCCGACTAGACCACGCTGGAGTCGCTGTATGTCTCAAATTTGGTTCCTTTATTTATAGTTAGTATTTTTGGTGTATTAATTGATTTGTTTTAATTTTTTAATGACTTAGGTAGAGTGATTTCGGGAGTTGGGGGGAGGTCGGGTTGTGTGTGTAGTGGATTGTACGAGATCGTGGTTTGTTAGTATTTATCTAGTTGTGTTCACCTAGTTGTGCTTGCGAGGGTTGAGCTCTGCTCTTTCGGCCCGCCTCTCAACTGCCAATCAATCAATTATTAATAACTAATAAAAAAAAATTCTACACACACACCCAGGAAGCAGCCCGCAACAGCTTTCTAACGCTCATTTACATATTTACTGCTAAGTAACAGAGGGCATCAGAATGATAGAAACTCTGCTGATTTCCGTTTGTGCCATCACCGGGGGATCGAATGAGCTAGGATTACGAGTCGGGAGCGACGTCCACTCAGCAATAAAGCCCCCTAGTTTGTGTATTGGTGCAAAAGATAATTTGGGAGAGGTTAAGGGAAAGGAATGATGTTCGGTGGCCTTGAAAGCTCTGGAGGGGAGGGGGGTTGCCAGTTATGAATTAAAATTGTTATTTTTTTAAGATAGGATATATATGCAAAAGACGTTGCGAGATAAAGTAAGAAAAGTGTTTCTGACTGAAGTTAGGTACTGTGTGATTGACTTGTATGTTAGGAAAAAGAATATTTATTAGAAACTTAGATAATCTTTAGAAATGTTTCTTCTTAAATAGTTGCAAATTATTGTGTGAAAAGCCTATGGTTACCGTACCTTAAACAAACACTCGTGAGCACAATTAGTCCACGGGATTCAGAGAGAGTGAGAATGAACAGCGAAATAGTAACAAAAAATGTGACAATGAGGGGAAACTATGTCATTCAAACGTTAACCATATAAATTACAGTAACACTAACTGAGCGTCCACATACATATTCCAATCAATTTATGTTAACCATTTTAGGGTTGGTTAGGTTCGGTTATATATCTACATTAGTTTTAACTCAAATGAAAAGAACTTAACTCATACATAATGAAATGAACAGTTTTATCATTTCATGGGGAAAAAATTAGAGAAAATATATTAATTCAGGAAAACTTGGCTTATTAGGCAAATCGGGCCTTGCATAGTAGACTGAGAAGTGCGTTCTGGCTACTAGGTACGACATATATATATATATATATATATATATATATATATATATATATATATATATATATATATATATATATATATATATATATATATATATATATATATATATATGACAATGTCAGACCACGGAGGAAAATGAAACAGGAATTTCCTTAAGTACTTTCGTATATTAAATACATCTTCTGAAAGAAGATTCCTTCTGAAGATGTATTTAATATACGAAAGTACTCAAGGAAATTCCTGTTTCATTTTCCTCCGTGGTCTGACATTGTCACATTCTTAATCACGTGTTCATTTTCGTGATATACACACACACACACACATATATATATATATATATATATATATATATATATATATATATATATATATATATATATATATATATATGTATATATATATATATATATATATATATATATATATATATATATATATATATATATATATACATATATATATATATATATATATATATATATATATATATATATATATATATATTTATATATATATATATATATATATATATATTTTATTTTATTTATTTATTTTTTAAAAATATGTTATATTTATAAATATGTATGTATATTTAAATATTGATATATACCTGTGGGTCCAGGAGGCCATCTGTGTCCCCTCAGATGGTCTCCCTTATCACAGTTTGTGTCTATGGATGTGTGTCTGTGTGTGTGTTTATCCCTGTGAGTATCCGTGCGAGTGTGTGAGAGTCCAGTTGCGTGTGTGTCCGGTTATGCCTGTGGGTCCACGAGGCCATCTGTGTCCCCTCAGATGGTCTCCCTTATCACAGTCTATGGGTGTGTGTGAGTGTGAGTGCCCCTGTGAGTGTTCGGGTGAGGGTGTGTGTGTGTGTGAGTGTCCGGGTTTATGTGAGGTTTGGTTCCAGGAAACATCCTTCCCCTTCCCCTCCCCATATCTCCTCCCTTATTCCCACCGTGGGTTCGAATCCCAGGTGATTAGACCTGCCCTAAGTCCATGGATCCAAGGTATCCATCCGTGGGCCCAACGGATTTCACCCCTTCCCCACTTTCCAAGGGCCAGGTCAGTTCTAGCTATCCAGGAAACCTGTCGAAACAGAGGCAGCTACAGGAGGGGACACACAAATATTTGTGCCCTGCAGTTACACACCCGTTCCGACAGGCTCGATCGCAATCTATCCAGATGAGAACACGTTCTCTTCCGACTAGACCACGCTGGAGTCGCTGTATGTCTCAAATTTGGTTCCTTTATTTATAGTTAGTATTTTTGGTGTATTAATTGATTTGTTTTAATTTTTTAATGACTTAGGTAGAGTGATTTCGGGAGTTGGGGGGAGGTCGGGTTGTGTGTGTAGTGGATTGTACGAGATCGTGGTTTGTTAGTATTTATCTAGTTGTGTTCACCTAGTTGTGCTTGCGAGGGTTGAGCTCTGCTCTTTCGGCCCGCCTCTCAACTGCCAATCAATCAATTATTAATAACTAATAAAAAAAAATTCTACACACACACCCAGTAAGCAGCCCGCAACAGCTTTCTAACGCTCATTTACATATTTACTGCTAAGTAACAGAGGGCATCAGAATGATAGAAACTCTGCTGATTTCCGTTTGTGCCATCACCGGGGGATCGAATGAGCTAGGATTACGAGTCGGGAGCGACGTCCACTCAGCAATAAAGCCCCCTAGTTTGTGTATTGGTGCAAAAGATAATTTGGGAGAGGTTAAGGGAAAGGAATGATGTTCGGTGGCCTTGAAAGCTCTGGAGGGGAGGGGGGTTGCCAGTTATGAATTAAAATTGTTATTTTTTTAAGATAGGATATATATGCAAAAGACGTTGCGAGATAAAGTAAGAAAAGTGTTTCTGACTGAAGTTAGGTACTGTGTGATTGACTTGTATGTTAGGAAAAAGAATATTTATTAGAAACTTAGATAATCTTTAGAAATGTTTCTTCTTAAATAGTTGCAAATTATTGTGTGAAAAGCCTATGGTTACCGTACCTTAAACAAACACTCGTGAGCACAATTAGTCCACGGGATTCAGAGAGAGTGAGAATGAACAGCGAAATAGTAACAAAAAATGTGACAATGAGGGGAAACTATGTCATTCAAACGTTAACCATATAAATTACAGTAACACTAACTGAGCGTCCACATACATATTCCAATCAATTTATGTTAACCATTTTAGGGTTGGTTAGGTTCGGTTATATATCTACATTAGTTTTAACTCAAATGAAAAGAACTTAACTCATACATAATGAAATGAACAGTTTTATCATTTCATGGGGAAAAAATTAGAGAAAATATATTAATTCAGGAAAATTTGGCTTATTAGGCAAATCGGGCCTTGCATAGTAGACTGAGAAGTGCGTTCTGGCTACTAGGTACGACATATATATATATATATATATATATATATATATATATATATATATATATATATATATATATATATATATATATATATATATATATATATATATATATATATATATGACAATGTCAGACCACGGAGGAAAATGAAACAGGAATTTCCTTAAGTACTTTCGTATATTAAATACATCTTCTGAAAGAAGATTCCTTCTGAAGATGTATTTAATATACGAAAGTACTCAAGGAAATTCCTGTTTCATTTTCCTCCGTGGTCTGACATTGTCACATTCTTAATCACGTGTTCATTTTCGTGATACACACACACACACACATATATATATATATATATATATATATATATATATATATATATATATATATATATATATATATGTATATATATATATATATATATATATATATATATATATATATATATATATACATATATATATATATATATATATATATATATATATATATATTTATATATATATATATATATATATATATATATATATATATATATTTTATTTTATTTATTTATTTTTTAAAAATATGTTATATTTATAAATATGTATGCATATTTAAATATTGATATATACCTGTGGGTCCAGGAGGCCATCTGTGTCCCCTCAGATGGTCTCCCTTATCACAGTTTGTGTCTATGGATGTGTGTCTGTGTGTGTGTTTATCCCTGTGAGTGTCCGTGTGAGTGTGTGAGAGTCCGGTTGCGTGTATATATATATATATATATATATATATATATATATATATATATATATATATATATATATATATATATATATATATATATATATATATATATATATATATATGTCGTACCTAGTAGCCAGAACGCACTTCTCAACCTACTATGCAAGGCCCGATTTGCCTAATAAGCCAAGTTTTCCTGAATTAATATATTTTCTCTAATTTTTTTCTTATGAAATGATAAAATTGTTCATTTCATTATGTATGAGTTAAGTTCTTTTCATTTGAGCTAAAACTAATGTAGATATATAACCGAACCTAACCAACCCTAAAATGGTTAACATAAATTGATTGGAATATGTATGTGGACGCTCAGTTAGTGTTACTGTAATTTATATGGTTAACGTTTGAATGACATAGTTTCCCCTCATTGTCACATTTTTTGTTACTATTTCGCTGTTCATTCTCACTCTCTCTGAATCCCGTGGAATAATTGTGCTCACGAGTGTTTAAGGTACGGTAACCATAGGCTTTTCACACAATAATTTGCAACTATTTAAGAAGAAACATTTCCAAAGATTATCTAAGTTTCTAATAAATATTCTTTTTCCTAACATACAAGTCAATCACACAGTACCTAACTTCAGTCAGAAACACTTTTCTTACTATATCTCGCAACGTCTTTTGCATATATATCCTATCATAAAAAATAACAATTTTAATTCATAACTGGCAACCCCCCTCCCCTCCAGAGCTTTCAAGGCCACCAAACGTCATTCCTTTCCCTTAACCTCTCCCAAATTATCTTTTGCACCAATACACAAACTAGGGGGCTTTATTGCTGAGTGGAGACGCTCCCGACTCGTAATCCTAGCTCATTCGATCCCCCGGTGATGGCACAAACGGAAATCAGCAGAGTTTCTATCATTCTGATGCCCTCTGTTACTTAGCAGTAAATATGTAAATGAGCGTTAGACAGCTGTTGCGGGCTGCTTCCTGGGTGTGTGTGTGTGTCTGTGTGTGTGGAATTTTTTTTTATTAGTTATTAATAATTGATTGATTGGCAGTTGAGAGGCGGGCCGAAAGGGCAGAGCTCAACCCTCGCAAGCACAACTAGGTGAACACAACTAGATAAATACTAACAAACCACGATCTCGTACAATCCACTACACACACAACCCGACCTCCCCCCAACTCCCGAAATCACTCTACCTAAGTCATTAAAAAATTAAAACAAATCAATTAATACACCAAAAATACTAACTATAAATAAAGGGACCAAATTTGAGACATACAGCGACTCCAGCGTGGTCTAGTCGGAAGAGAACGTGTTCTCATCTGGATAGATTGCGATCGAGCCTGTCGGAACGGGTGTGTAACTGCAGGGCACAAATATTTGTGTGTCCCCCTCCTGTAGCTGCCTCTGTTTCGACATGTTTCCTGGATAGCTGGAATTGACCTGGCCCTTGGAAAGTGGGGAAGGGGTGAAATCCGTTGGGCCCACGGATGGATACCTTGGATCCATGGACTTAGGGCAGGTCTAATCACCTGGGATTCGAACCCACGGTGGGAATAAGGGAGGAGATATGGGGAGGGGAAGGGGAAGGATGTTTCCTGGAACCAAACCTTACATAAACCCGGACACTCTCACACACACACACACCCTCACCCGAACACTCACAGGGGCACTCACACTCACACACACCCATAGACTGTGATAAGGGAGACCATCTGAGGGGACACAGATGGCCTCGTGGACCCACAGGCATAACCGGACACACACGCAACCGGACTCACACACTCACACGGACACTCACAGGGATAAACACACACACAGACACACATCCAGAGACACAAACTGTGATAAGGGAGACCATCTGAGGGGACACAGATGGCCTCGTGGACCCACAGGCATAACCGGACACACACGCAACCGGACTCTCACACACTCATACGGACACTCACAGGGATAAACACACACACAGACACACATCCATAGACACAAACTGTGATAAGGGAAACCATCTGAGGGGACACAGATGGCCTCCTGGACCCACAGGTATATATCAATATTTAAATATACATACATATTTATAAATATAACATATTTTTAAAAAATAAATAAATAAAATAAAATATATATATATATATATATATATATATATATATATATATATATATATATATATATATATATATATATATATATATATATATATATATATATATATATATATATATATATATATGTCGTACCTAGTAGCCAGAACGCACTTCTCAACCTACTACGCAAGGCCCGATTTGCCTAATAAGCCAAGTTTTCCTGAATTAATATATTTTCTCTAATTTTTTTCTTATGAAATGATAAAATTGTTCATTTCATTATGTATGAGTTAAGTTCTTTTCATTTGAGCTAAAACTAATGTAGATATATAACCGAACCTAACCAACCCTAAAATGGTTAACATAAATTGATTGGAATATGTATGTGGACGCTCAGTTAGTGTTACTGTAATTTATATGGTTAACGTTTGAATGACATAGTTTCCCCTCATTGTCACATTTTTTGTTACTATTTCGCTGTTCATTCTCACTCTCTCTGAATCCCGTGGAATAATTGTGCTCACGAGTGTTTGTTTAAGGTACGGTAACCATAGGCTTTTCACACAATAATTTGCAACTATTTAAGAAGAAACATTTCTAAAGATTATCTAAGTTTCTAATAAATATTCTTTTTCCTAACATACAAGTCAATCACACAGTACCTAACTTCAGTCAGAAACACTTTTCTTACTATATCTCGCAACGTCTTTTGCATATATATCCTATCATAAAAAATAACAATTTTAATTCATAACTGGCAACCCCCCTCCCCTCCAGAGCTTTCAAGGCCACCAAACGTCATTCCTTTCCCTTAACCTCTCCCAAATTATCTTTTGCACCAATACACAAACTAGGGGGCTTTATTGCTGAGTGGACGTCGCTCCCGACTCGTAATCCTAGCTCATTCGATCCCCCGGTGATGGCACAAACGGAAATCAGCAGAGTTTCTATCATTCTGATGCCCTCTGTTACTTAGCAGTAAATATGTAAATGAGCGTTAGACAGCTGTTGCGGGCTGCTTCCTGGGTGTGTGTGTGTGTGTCTGTGTGTGTGGAATTTTTTTTTATTAGTTATTAATAATTGATTGATTGGCAGTTGAGAGGCGGGCCGAAAGGGCAGAGCTCAACCCTCGCAAGCACAACTAGGTGAACACAACTAGATAAATACTAACAAACCACGATCTCGTACAATCCACTACACACACAACCCGACCTCCCCCCAACTCCCGAAATCACTCTACCTAAGTCATTAAAAAATTAAAACAAATCAATTAATACACCAAAAATACTAACTATAAATAAAGGAACCAAATTTGAGACATACAGCGACTCCAGCGTGGTCTAGTCGGAAGAGAACGTGTTCTCATCTGGATAGATTGCGATCGAGCCTGTCGGAACGGGTGTGTAACTGCAGGGCACAAATATTTGTGTGTCCCCCTCCTGTAGCTGCCTCTGTTTCGACAGGTTTCCTGGATAGCTGGAATTGACCTGGCCCTTGGAAAGTGGGGAAGGGGCGAAATCCGTTGGGCCCACGGATGGATACCTTGGATCCATGGACTTAGGGCAGGTCTAATCACCTGGGATTCGAACCCACGGTGGGAATAAGGGAGGAGATATGGGGAGGGGAAGGGGAAGGATGTTTCCTGGAACCAAACCTTGCATAAACCCGGACACTCTCACACACACACACACCCTCACCCGAACACTCACAGGGGCACTCACACTCACACACACCCATAGACTGTGATAAGGGAGACCATCTGAGGGGACACAGATGGCCTCGTGGACCCACAGGCATAACCGGACACACACGCAACCGGACTCACACACTCACACGGACACTCACAGGGATAAACACACACACAGACACACATCCAGAGACACAAACTGTGATAAGGGAGACCATCTGAGGGGACACAGATGGCCTCGTGGACCCACAGGCATAACCGGACACACACGCAACCGGACTCTCACACACTCATACGGACACTCACAGGGATAAACACACACACAGACACACATCCATAGACACAAACTGTGATAAGGGAAACCATCTGAGGGGACACAGATGGCCTCCTGGACCCACAGGTATATATCAATATTTAAATATACATACATATTTATAAATATAACATATTTTTAAAAAATAAATAAATAAAATAAAATATATATATATATATATATATATATATATATATATATATATATATATATATATATATATATATATATATATATATATATATATATATATATATATATATGTCGTACCTAGTAGCCAGAACGCACTTCTCAACCTACTATGCAAGGCCCGATTTGCCTAATAAGCCAAGTTTTCCTGAATTAATATATTTTCTCTAATTTTTTTCTTATGAAATGATAAAATTGTTCATTTCATTATGTATGAGTTAAGTTCTTTTCATTTGAGCTAAAACTAATGTAGATATATAACCGAACCTAACCAACCCTAAAATGGTTAACATAAATTGATTGGAATATGTATGTGGACGCTCAGTTAGTGTTACTGTAATTTATATGGTTAACGTTTGAATGACATAGTTTCCCCTCATTGTCACATTTTTTGTTACTATTTCGCTGTTCATTCTCACTCTCTCTGAATCCCGTGGAATAATTGTGCTCAAGAGTGTTTGTTTAAGGTACGGTAACCATAGGCTTTTCACACAATAATTTGCAACTATTTAAGAAGAAACATTTCTAAAGATTATCTAAGTTTCTAATAAATATTCTTTTTCCTAACATACAAGTCAATCACACAGTACCTAACTTCAGTCAGAAACACTTTTCTTACTATATCTCGCAACGTCTTTTGCATATATATCCTATCATAAAAAATAACAATTTTAATTCATAACTGGCAACCCCCCTCCCCTCCAGAGCTTTCAAGGCCACCAAACGTCATTCCTTTCCCTTAACCTCTCCCAAATTATCTTTTGCACCAATACACAAACTAGGGGGCTTTATTGCTGAGTGGACGTCGCTCCCGACTCGTAATCCTAGCTCATTCGATCCCCCGGTGATGGCACAAACGGAAATCAGCAGAGTTTCTATCATTCTGATGCCCTCTGTTACTTAGCAGTAAATATGTAAATGAGCGTTAGACAGCTGTTGCGGGCTGCTTCCTGGGTGTGTGTGTGTGTCTGTGTGTGTGGAATTTTTTTTTATTAGTTATTAATAATTGATTGATTGGCAGTTGAGAGGCGGGCCGAAAGGGCAGAGCTCAACCCTCGCAAGCACAACTAGGTGAACACAACTAGATAAATACTAACAAACCACGATCTCGTACAATCCACTACACACACAACCCGACCTCCCCCCAACTCCCGAAATCACTCTACCTAAGTCATTAAAAAATTAAAACAAATCAATTAATACACCAAAAATACTAACTATAAATAAAGGAACCAAATTTGAGACATACAGCGACTCCAGCGTGGTCTAGTCGGAAGAGAACGTGTTCTCATCTGGATAGATTGCGATCGAGCCTGTCGGAACGGGTGTGTAACTGCAGGGCACAAATATTTGTGTGTCCCCCTCCTGTAGCTGCCTCTGTTTCGACAGGTTTCCTGGATAGCTGGAATTGACCTGGCCCTTGGAAAGTGGGGAAGGGGTGAAATCCGTTGGGCCCACGGATGGATACCTTGGATCCATGGACTTAGGGCAGGTCTAATCACCTGGGATTCGAACCCACGGTGGGAATAAGGGAGGAGATATGGGGAGGGGAAGGGGAAGGATGTTTCCTGGAACCAAACCTTACATAAACCCGGACACTCTCACACACACACACACCCTCACCCGAACACTCACAGGGGCACTCACACTCACACACACCCATAGACTGTGATAAGGGAGACCATCTGAGGGGACACAGATGGCCTCGTGGACCCACAGGCATAACCGGACACACGCAACCGGACTCACACACTCACACCGACACTCACAGGGATAAACACACACACAGACACACATCCAGAGACACAAACTGTGATAAGGGAGACCATCTGAGGGGACACAGATGGCCTCGTGGACCCACAGGCATAACCGGACACACACGCAACCGGACTCTCACACACTCATACGGACACTCACAGGGATAAACACACACACAGACACACATCCATAGACACAAACTGTGATAAGGGAAACCATCTGAGGGGACACAGATGGCCTCCTGGACCCACAGGTATATATCAATATTTAAATATACATACATATTTATAAATATAACATATTTTTAAAAAATAAATAAATAAAATAAAATATATATATATATATATATATATATATATATATATATATATATATATATATATATATATATATATATATATATATATATATATATATATATATATATATATATATATATATATGTCGTACCTAGTAGCCAGAACGCACTTCTCAACCTACTATGCAAGGCCCGATTTGCCTAATAAGCCAAGTTTTCCTGAATTAATATATTTTCTCTAATTTTTTTCTTATGAAATGATAAAATTGTTCATTTCATTATGTATGAGTTAAGTTCTTTTCATTTGAGCTAAAACTAATGTAGATATATAACCGAACCTAACCAACCCTAAAATGGTTAACATAAATTGATTGGAATATGTATGTGGACGCTCAGTTAGTGTTACTGTAATTTATATGGTTAACGTTTGAATGACATAGTTTCCCCTCATTGTCACATTTTTTGTTACTATTTCGCTGTTCATTCTCACTCTCTCTGAATCCCGTGGAATAATTGTGCTCACGAGTGTTTGTTTAAGGTACGGTAACCATAGGCTTTTCACACAATAATTTGCAACTATTTAAGAAGAAACATTTCTAAAGATTATCTAAGTTTCTAATAAATATTCTTTTTCCTAACATACAAGTCAATCACACAGTACCTAACTTCAGTCAGAAACACTTTTCTTACTATATCTCGCAACGTCTTTTGCATATATATCCTATCATAAAAAATAACAATTTTAATTCATAACTGGCAACCCCCCTCCCCTCCAGAGCTTTCAAGGCCACCAAACGTCATTCCTTTCCCTTAACCTCTCCCAAATTATCTTTTGCACCAATACACAAACTAGGGGGCTTTATTGCTGAGTGGACGTCGCTCCCGACTCGTAATCCTAGCTCATTCGATCCCCCGGTGATGGCACAAACGGAAATCAGCAGAGTTTCTATCATTCTGATGCCCTCTGTTACTTAGCAGTAAATATGTAAATGAGCGTTAGACAGCTGTTGCGGGCTGCTTCCTGGGTGTGTGTGTGTGTCTGTGTGTGTGGAATTTTTTTTTATTAGTTATTAATAATTGATTGATTGGCAGTTGAGAGGCGGGCCGAAAGGGCAGAGCTCAACCCTCGCAAGCACAACTAGGTGAACACAACTAGATAAATACTAACAAACCACGATCTCGTACAATCCACTACACACACAACCCGACCTCCCCCCAACTCCCGAAATCACTCTACCTAAGTCATTAAAAAATTAAAACAAATCAATTAATACACCAAAAATACTAACTATAAATAAAGGAACCAAATTTGAGACATACAGCAACTCCAGCGTGGTCTAGTCGGAAGAGAACGTGTTCTCATCTGGATAGATTGCGATCGAGCCTGTCGGAACGGGTGTGTAACTGCAGGGCACAAATATTTGTGTGTCCCCCTCCTGTAGCTGCCTCTGTTTCGACAGGTTTCCTGGATAGCTGGAATTGACCTGGCCCTTGGAAAGTGGGGAAGGGGTGAAATCCGTTGGGCCCACGGATGGATACCTTGGATCCATGGACTTAGGGCAGGTCTAATCACCTGGGATTCGAACCCACGGTGGGAATAAGGGAGGAGATATGGGGAGGGGAAGGGGAAGGATGTTTCCTGGAACCAAACCTTACATAAACCCGGACACTCTCACACACACACACACCCTCACCCGAACACTCACAGGGGCACTCACACTCACACACACCCATAGAATGTGATAAGGGAGACCATCTGAGGGGACACAGATGGCCTCGTGGACCCACAGGCATAACCGGACACACGCAACCGGACTCACACACTCACACCGACACTCACAGGGATAAACACACACACAGACACACATCCAGAGACACAAACTGTGATAAGGGAGACCATCTGAGGGGACACAGATGGCCTCGTAGGACCCACAGGCATAACCGGACACACACGCAACCGGACTCTCACACACTCATACGGACACTCACAGGGATAAACACACACACAGACACACATCCATAGACACAAACTGTGATAAGGGAAACCATCTGAGGGGACACAGATGGCCTCCTGGACCCACAGGTATATATCAATATTTAAATATACATACATATTTATAAATATAACATATTTTTAAAAAATAAATAAATAAAATAAAATATATATATATATATATATATATATATATATATATATATATATATATATATATATATATATATATATATATATATATATGTCGTACCTAGTAGCCAGAACGCACTTCTCAACCTACTATGCAAGGCCCGATTTGCCTAATAAGCCAAGTTTTCCTGAATTAATATATTTTCTCTAATTTTTTTCTTATGAAATGATAAAATTGTTCATTTCATTATGTATGAGTTAAGTTCTTTTCATTTGAGCTAAAACTAATGTAGATATATAACCGAACCTAACCAACCCTAAAATGGTTAACATAAATTGATTGGAATATGTATGTGGACGCTCAGTTAGTGTTACTGTAATTTATATGGTTAACGTTTGAATGACATAGTTTCCCCTCATTGTCACATTTTTTGTTACTATTTCGCTGTTCATTCTCACTCTCTCTGAATCCCGTGGAATAATTGTGCTCACGAGTGTTTGTTTAAGGTACGGTAACCATAGGCTTTTCACACAATAATTTGCAACTATTTAAGAAGAAACATTTCTAAAGATTATCTAAGTTTCTAATAAATATTCTTTTTCCTAACATACAAGTCAATCACACAGTACCTAACTTCAATCAGAAACACTTTTCTTACTATATCTCGCAACGTCTTTTGCATATATATCCTATCATAAAAAATAACAATTTTAATTCATAACTGGCAACCCCCCTCCCCTCCAGAGCTTTCAAGGCCACCAAACGTCATTCCTTTCCCTTAACCTCTCCCAAATTATCTTTTGCACCAATACACAAACTAGGGGGCTTTATTGCTGAGTGGACGTCGCTCCCGACTCGTAATCCTAGCTCATTCGATCCCCCGGTGATGGCACAAACGGAAATCAGCAGAGTTTCTATCATTCTGATGCCCTCTGTTACTTAGCAGTAAATATGTAAATGAGCGTTAGACAGCTGTTGCGGGCTGCTTCCTGGGTGTGTGTGTGTGTCTGTGTGTGTGGAATTTTTTTTTATTAGTTATTAATAATTGATTGATTGGCAGTTGAGAGGCGGGCCGAAAGGGCAGAGCTCAACCCTCGCAAGCACAACTAGGTGAACACAACTAGATAAATACTAACAAACCACGATCTCGTACAATCCACTACACACACAACCCGACCTCCCCCCAACTCCCGAAATCACTCTACCTAAGTCATTAAAAAATTAAAACAAATCAATTAATACACCAAAAATACTAACTATAAATAAAGGAACGAAATTTGAGACATACAGCGACTCCAGCGTGGTCTAGTCGGAAGAGAACGTGTTCTCATCTGGATAGATTGCGATCGAGCCTGTCGGAACGGGTGTGTAACTGCAGGGCACAAATATTTGTGTGTCCCCCTCCTGTAGCTGCCTCTGTTTCGACAGGTTTCCTGGATAGCTGGAATTGACCTGGCCCTTGGAAAGTGGGGAAGGGGTGAAATCCGTTGGGCCCACGGATGGATACCTTGGATCCATGGACTTAGGGCAGGTCTAATCACCTGGGATTCGAACCCACGGTGGGAATAAGGGAGGAGATATGGGGAGGGGAAGGGGAAGGATGTTTCCTGGAACCAAACCTTACATAAACCCGGACACTCTCACACACACACACACCCTCACCCGAACACTCACAGGGGCACTCACACTCACACACACCCATAGACTGTGATAAGGGAGACCATCTGAGGGGACACAGATGGCCTCGTGGACCCACAGGCATAACCGGACACACACGCAACCGGACTCACACACTCACACGGACACTCACAGGGATAAACACACACACAGACACACATCCAGAGACACAAACTGTGATAAGGGAGACCATCTGAGGGGACACAGATGGCCTCGTGGACCCACAGGCATAACCGGACACACACGCAACCGGACTCTCACACACTCATACGGACACTCACAGGGATAAACACACACACAGACACACATCCATAGACACAAACTGTGATAAGGGAAACCATCTGAGGGGACACAGATGGCCTCCTGGACCCACAGGTATATATCAATATTTAAATATACATACATATTTATAAATATAACATATTTTTAAAAAATAAATAAATAAAATAAAATATATATATATATATATATATATATATATATATATATATATATATATATATATATATATATATATATATATATATATATATATATATATATGTCGTACCTAGTAGCCAGAACGCACTTCTCAACCTACTATGCAAGGCCCGATTTGCCTAATAAGCCAAGTTTTCCTGAATTAATATATTTTCTCTAATTTTTTTCTTATGAAATGATAAAATTGTTCATTTCATTATGTATGAGTTAAGTTCTTTTCATTTGAGCTAAAACTAATGTAGATATATAACCGAACCTAACCAACCCTAAAATGGTTAACATAAATTGATTGGAATATGTATGTGGACGCTCAGTTAGTGTTACTGTAATTTATATGGTTAACGTTTGAATGACATAGTTTCCCCTCATTGTCACATTTTTTGTTACTATTTCGCTGTTCATTCTCACTCTCTCTGAATCCCGTGGAATAATTGTGCTCACGAGTGTTTGTTTAAGGTACGGTAACCATAGGCTTTTCACACAATAATTTGCAACTATTTAAGAAGAAACATTTCTAAAGATTATCTAAGTTTCTAATAAATATTCTTTTTCCTAACATACAAGTCAATCACACAGTACCTAACTTCAGTCAGAAACACTTTTCTTACTATATCTCGCAACGTCTTTTGCATATATATCCTATCATAAAAAATAACAATTTTAATTCATAACTGGCAACCCCCCTCCCCTCCAGAGCTTTCAAGGCCACCAAACGTCATTCCTTTCCCTTAACCTCTCCCAAATTATCTTTTGCACCAATACACAAACTAGGGGGCTTTATTGCTGAGTGGACGTCGCTCCCGACTCGTAATCCTAGCTCATTCGATCCCCCGGTGATGGCACAAACGGAAATCAGCAGAGTTTCTATCATTCTGATGCCCTCTGTTACTTAGCAGTAAATATGTAAATGAGCGTTAGACAGCTGTTGCGGGCTGCTTCCTGGGTGTGTGTGTGTGTCTGTGTGTGTGGAATTTTTTTTTATTAGTTATTAATAATTGATTGATTGGCAGTTGAGAGGCGGGCCGAAAGGGCAGAGCTCAACCCTCGCAAGCACAACTAGGTGAACACAACTAGATAAATACTAACAAACCACGATCTCGTACAATCCACTACACACACAACCCGACCTCCCCCCAACTCCCTAAATCACTCTACCTAAGTCATTAAAAAATTAAAACAAATCAATTAATACACCAAAAATACTAACTATAAATAAAGGAACCAAATTTGAGACATACAGCGACTCCAGCGTGGTCTAGTCGGAAGAGAACGTGTTCTCATCTGGATAGATTGCGATCGAGCCTGTCGGAACGGGTGTGTAACTGCAGGGCACAAATATTTGTGTGTCCCCCTCCTGTAGCTGCCTCTGTTTCGACAGGTTTCCTGGATAGCTGGAATTGACCTGGCCCTTGGAAAGTGGGGAAGGGGTGAAATCCGTTGGGCCCACGGATGGATACCTTGGATCCATGGACTTAGGGCAGGTCTAATCACCTGGGATTCGAACCCACGGTGGGAATAAGGGAGGAGATATGGGGAGGGGAAGGGGAAGGATGTTTCCTGGAACCAAACCTTACATAAACCCGGACACTCTCACACACACACACACCCTCACCCGAACACTCACAGGGGCACTCACACTCACACACACCCATAGACTGTGATAAGGGAGACCATCTGAGGGGACACAGATGGCCTCGTGGACCCATAGGCATAACCGGACACACACGCAACCGGACTCACACACTCACACGGACACTCACAGGGATAAACACACACACAGACACACATCCATAGACACAAACTGTGATAAGGGAGACCATCTGAGGGGACACAGATGGCCTCGTGGACCCACAGGCATAACCGGACACACACGCAACCGGACTCTCACACACTCATACGGACACTCACAGGGATAAACACACACACAGACACACATCCATAGACACAAACTGTGATAAGGGAGACCATCTGAGGGGACACAGATGGCCTCCTGGACCCACAGGTATATATCAATATTTAAATATACATACATATTTATAAATATAACATATTTTTAAAAAATAAATAAATAAAATAAAATATATATATATATATATATATATATATATATATATATATATATATATATATATATATATATGTCGTACCTAGTAGCCAGAACGCACTTCTCAACCTACTATGCAAGGCCCGATTTGCCTAATAAGCCAAGTTTTCCTGAATTAATATATTTTCTCTAATTTTTTTCTTATGAAATGATAAAATTGTTCATTTCATTATGTATGAGTTAAGTTCTTTTCATTTGAGCTAAAACTAATGTAGATATATAACCGAACCTAACCAACCCTAAAATGGTTAACATAAATTGATTGGAATATGTATGTGGACGCTCAGTTAGTGTTACTGTAATTTATATGGTTAACGTTTGAATGACATAGTTTCCCCTCATTGTCACATTTTTTGTTACTATTTCGCTGTTCATTCTCACTCTCTCTGAATCCCGTGGACTAATTGTGCTCACGAGTGTTTGTTTAAGGTACGGTAACCATAGGCTTTTCACACAATAATTTGCAACTATTTAAGAAGAAACATTTCTAAAGATTATCTAAGTTTCTAATAAATATTCTTTTTCCTAACATACAAGTCAATCACACAGTACCTAACTTCAGTCAGAAACACTTTTCTTACTATATCTCGCAACGTCTTTTGCATATATATCCTATCATAAAAAATAACAATTTTAATTCATAACTGGCAACCCCCCTCCCCTCCAGAGCTTTCAAGGCCACCAAACGTCATTCCTTTCCCTTAACCTCTCCCAAATTATCTTTTGCACCAATACACAAACTAGGGGGCTTTATTGCTGAGTGGACGTCGCTCCCGACTCGTAATCCTAGCTCATTCGATCCCCCGGTGATGGCACAAACGGAAATCAGCAGAGTTTCTATCATTCTGATGCCCTCTGTTACTTAGCAGTAAATATGTAAATGAGCGTTAGACAGCTGTTGCGGGCTGCTTCCTGGGTGTGTGTGTGTGTCTGTGTGTGTGGAATTTTTTTTTATTAGTTATTAATAATTGATTGATTGGCAGTTGAGAGGCGGGCCGAAAGGGCAGAGCTCAACCCTCGCAAGCACAACTAGGTGAACACAACTAGATAAATACTAACAAACCACGATCTCGTACAATCCACTACACACACAACCCGACCTCCCCCCAACTCCCTAAATCACTCTACCTAAGTCATTAAAAAATTAAAACAAATCAATTAATACACCAAAAATACTAACTATAAATAAAGGAACCAAATTTGAGACATACAGCGACTCCAGCGTGGTCTAGTCGGAAGAGAACGTGTTCTCATCTGGATAGATTGCGATCGAGCCTGTCGGAACGGGTGTGTAACTGCAGGGCACAAATATTTGTGTGTCCCCTCCTGTAGCTGCCTCTGTTTCGACAGGTTTCCTGGATAGCTGGAATTGACCTGGCCCTTGGAAAGTGGGGAAGGGGTGAAATCCGTTGGGCCCACGGATGGATACCTTGGATCCATGGACTTAGGGCAGGTCTAATCACCTGGGATTCGAACCCACGGTGGGAATAAGGGAGGAGATATGGGGAGGGGAAGGGGAAGGATGTTTCCTGGAACCAAACCTCACATAAACCCGGACACTCACACACACACACACCCTCACCCGAACACTCACAGGGGCACTCACACTCACACACACCCATAGAATGTGATAAGGGAGACCATCTGAGGGGACACAGATGGCCTCGTGGACCCACAGGCATAACCGGACACACACGCAACCGGACTCACACACTCACACGGACACTCACAGGGATAAACACACACACAGACACACATCCATAGACACAAACTGTGATAAGGGAGACCATCTGAGGGGACACAGATGGCCTCGTGGACCCACAGGCATAACCGGACACACACGCAACCGGACTCTCACACACTCACACGGACACTCACAGGGATAAACACACACACAGACACACATCCATAGACACAAACTGTGATAAGGGAGACCATCTGAGGGGACACAGATGGCCTCCTGGACCCACAGGTATATATCAATATTTAAATATACATACATATTTATAAATATAACATATTTTTAAAAAATAAATAAATAAAATAAAATATATATATATATATATATATATATATATATATATATATATATATATATATATATATATATATATATATATATATATATATATATATATATATGTCGTACCTAGTAGCCAGAACGCACTTCTCAACCTACTATGCAAGGCCCGATTTGCCTAATAAGCCAAGTTTTCCTGAATTAATATATTTTCTCTAATTTTTTTCTTATGAAATGATAAAATTGTTCATTTCATTATGTATGAGTTAAGTTCTTTTCATTTGAGCTAAAACTAATGTAGATATATAACCGAACCTAACCAACCCTAAAATGGTTAACATAAATTGATTGGAATATGTATGTGGACGCTCAGTTAGTGTTACTGTAATTTATATGGTTAACGTTTGAATGACATAGTTTCCCCTCATTGTCACATTTTTTGTTACTATTTCGCTGTTCATTCTCACTCTCTCTGAATCCCGTGGACTAATTGTGCTCACGAGTGTTTGTTTAAGGTACGGTAACCATAGGCTTTTCACACAATAATTTGCAACTATTTAAGAAGAAACATTTCTAAAGATTATCTAAGTTTCTAATAAATATTCTTTTTCCTAACATACAAGTCAATCACACAGTACCTAACTTCAGTCAGAAACACTTTTCTTACTATATCTCGCAACGTCTTTTGCATATATATCCTATCATAAAAAATAACAATTTTAATTCATAACTGGCAACCCCCCTCCCCTCCAGAGCTTTCAAGGCCACCAAACGTCATTCCTTTCCCTTAACCTCTCCCAAATTATCTTTTGCACCAATACACAAACTAGGGGGCTTTATTGCTGAGTGGACGTCGCTCCCGACTCGTAATCCTAGCTCATTCGATCCCCCGGTGATGGCACAAACGGAAATCAGCAGAGTTTCTATCATTCTGATGCCCTCTGTTACTTAGCAGTAAATATGTAAATGAGCGTTAGACAGCTGTTGCGGGCTGCTTCCTGGGTGTGTGTGTGTGTCTGTGTGTGTGGAATTTTTTTTTATTAGTTATTAATAATTGATTGATTGGCAGTTGAGAGGCGGGCCGAAAGGGCAGAGCTCAACCCTCGCAAGCACAACTAGGTGAACACAACTAGATAAATACTAA
This sequence comes from Procambarus clarkii, assembly GCF_040958095.1. Lineage (NCBI taxonomy): Eukaryota > Metazoa > Arthropoda > Malacostraca > Decapoda > Cambaridae > Procambarus > Procambarus clarkii. Next base: position 6,446,274 of record NC_091220.1, read on the forward strand.
CAAACCACGATCTCGTACAATCCACTACACACACAACCCGACCTCCCCCCAACTCCCGAAATCACTCTACCTAAGTCATTAAAAAATTAAAACAAATCAATTAATACACCAAAAATACTAACTATAAATAAAGGAACCTAATTTGAGACATACAGCGACTCCAGCGTGGTCTAGTCGGAAGAGAACGTGTTCTCATCTGGATAGATTGCGATCGAGCCTGTCGGAACGGGTGTGTAACTGCAGGGCACAAATATTTGTGTGTCCCCCTCCTGTAGCTGCCTCTGTTTCGACAGGTTTCCTGGATAGCTGGAATTGACCTGGCCCTTGGAAAGTGGGGAAGGGGTGAAATCCGTTGGGCCCACGGATGGATACCTTGGATCCATGGACTTAGGGCAGGTCTAATCACCTGGGATTCGAACCCACGGTGGGAATAAGGGAGGAGATATGGGGAGGGGAAGGGGGAAGGATGTTTCCTGGAACCAAACCTTACATAAACCCGGACACTCTCACACACACACACACCCTGACCCGAACACTCACAGGGGCACTCACACTCACACACACCCATAGACTGTGATAAGGGAGACCATCTGAGGGGACACAGATGGCCTCGTGGACCCACAGGCATAACCGGACACACGCAACCGGACTCACACACTCACACGGACACTCACAGGGATAAACACACACACAGACACACATCCAGAGACACAAACTGTGATAAGGGAGACCATCTGAGGGGACACAGATGGCCTCGTGGACCCACAGGCATAACCGGACACACACGCAACCGGACTCTCACACACTCATACGGACACTCACAGGGATAAACACACACACAGACACACATCCATAGACACATACTGTGATAAGGGAAACCATCTGAGGGGACACAGATGGCCTCCTGGACCCACAGGTATATATCAATATTTAAATATACATACATATTTATAAATATAACATATTTTTAAAAAATAAATAAATAAAATAAAATATATATATATATATATATATATATATATGTCGTACCTAGTAGCCAGAACGCACTTCTCAACCTACTATGCAAGGCCCGATTTGCCTAATAAGCCAAGTTTTCCTGAATTAATATATTTTCTCTAATTTTTTTCTTATGAAATGATAAAATTGTTCATTTCATTATGTATGAGTTAAGTTCTTTTCATTTGAGCTAAAACTAATGTAGATATATAACCGAACCTAACCAACCCTAAAATGGTTAACATAAATTGATTGGAATATGTATGTGGACGCTCAGTTAGTGTTACTGTAATTTATATGGTTAACGTTTGAATGACATAGTTTCCCCTCATTGTCACATTTTTTGTTACTATTTCGCTGTTCATTCTCACTCTCTCTGAATCCCGTGGACTAATTGTGCTCACGAGTGTTTGTTTAAGGTACGGTAACCATAGGCTTTTCACACAATAATTTGCAACTATTTAAGAAGAAACATTTCTAAAGATTATCTAAGTTTCTAATAAATATTCTTTTTCCTAACATACAAGTCAATCACACAGTACCTAACTTCAGTCAGAAACACTTTTCTTACTATATCTCGCAACGTCTTTTGCATATATATCCTATCTTAAAAAATAACAATTTTAATTCATAACTGGCAACCCCCCTCCCCTCCAGAGCTTTCAAGGCCACCAAACGTCATTCCTTTCCCTTAACCTCTCCCAAATACTCTTTTGCACCAATACACAAACTAGGAGGCTTTATTGCTGAGTGGACGTCGCTCCCGACTCGTAATCCTAGCTCATTCGATCCCCCGGTGATGGCACAAACGGAAATCAGCAGAGTTTCTATCATTCTGATGCCCTCTGTTACTTAGCAGTAAATATGTAAATGAGCGTTAGACAGCTGTTGCGGGCTGCTTCCTGGGTGTGTGTGTGTGTTGAATTTTTTTTTATTAGTTATTAATAATTGATTGATTGGCAGTTGAGAGGCGGGCCGAAAGAGCAGAGCTCAACCCTCGCAAGCACAACTAGGTGAACACAACTAGATAAATACTAACAAACCACGATCTCGTACAATCCACTACACACACAACCCGACCTCCCCCCAACTCCCTAAATCACTCTACCTAAGTCATTAAAAAATTAAAACAAATCAATTAATACACCAAAAATACTAACTATAAATAAAGGAACCAAATTTGAGACATACAGCGACTCCAGCGTGGTCTAGTCGGAAGAGAACGTGTTCTCATCTGGATAGATTGCGATCGAGCCTATCGGAACGGGTGTGTAACTGCAGGGCACAAATATTTGTGTGTCCCCTCCTGTAGCTGCCTCTGTTTCGACAGGTTTCCTGGATAGCTGGAATTGACCTGGCCCTTGGAAAGTGGGGAAGGGGTGAAATCCGTTGGGCCCACGGATGGATACCTTGGATCCATGGACTTAGGGCAGGTCTAATCACCTGGGATTCGAACCCACGGTGGGAATAAGGGAGGAGATATGGGGAGGGGAAGGGGAAGGATGTTTCCTGGAACCAAACCTCACATAAACCCGGACACTCACACACACACACACCCTCACCCGAACACTCACAGGGGCACTCACACTCACACACACCCATAGAATGTGATAAGGGAGACCATCTGAGGGGACACAGATGGCCTCGTGGACCCACAGGCATAACCGGACACACACGCAACCGGACTCACACACTCACACGGACACTCACAGGGATAAACACACACACAGACACACATCCATAGACACAAACTGTGATAAGGGAGACCATCTGAGGGGACACAGATGGCCTCGTGGACCCACAGGCATAACCGGACACACACGCAACCGGACTCTCACACACTCACACGGACACTCACAGGGATAAACACACACACAGACACACATCCATAGACACAAACTGTGATAAGGGAGACCATCTGAGGGGACACAGATGGCCACCTGGACCCACAGGTATATATCAATATTTAAATATACATACATATTTATAAATATAACATATTTTTAAAAAATAAATAAATAAAATAAAATATATATATATATATATATATATATATATATATATATATATATATATATATATATATATATATATATATGTCGTACCTAGTAGCCAGAACGCACTTCTCAACCTACTATGCAAGGCCCGATTTGCCTAATAAGCCAAGTTTTCCTGAATTAATATATTTTCTCTTATTTTTTTCTTATGAAATGATAAAATTGTTCATTTCATTATGTATGAGTTAAGTTCTTTTCATTTGAGCTAAAACTAATGTAGATATATAACCGAACCTAACCAACCCTAAAATGGTTAACATAAATTGATTGGAATATGTATGTGGACGCTCAGTTAGTGTTACTGTAATTTATATGGTTAACGTTTGAATGACATAGTTTCCCCTCATTGTCACATTTTTTGTTACTATTTCGCTGTTCATTCTCACTCTCTCTGAATCCCGTGGACTAATTGTGCTCACGAGTGTTTGTTTAAGGTACGGTAACCATAGGCTTTTCACACAATAATTTGCAACTATTTAAGAAGAAACATTTCTAAAGATTATCTAAGTTTCTAATAAATATTCTTTTTCCTAACATACAAGTCAATCACACAGTACCTAACTTCAGTCAGAAACACTTTTCTTACTATATCTCGCAACGTCTTTTGCATATATATCCTATCATAAAAAATAACAATTTTAATTCATAACTGGCAACCCCCCTCCCCTCCAGAGCTTTCAAGGCCACCAAACGTCATTCCTTTCCCTTAACCTCTCCCAAATTATCTTTTGCACCAATACACAAACTAGGGGGCTTTATTGCTGAGTGGACGTCGCTCCCGACTCGTAATCCTAGCTCATTCGATCCCCCGGTGATGGCACAAACGGAAATCAGCAGAGTTTCTATCATTCTGATGCCCTCTGTTACTTAGCAGTAAATATGTAAATGAGCGTTAGACAGCTGTTGCGGGCTGCTTCCTGGGTGTGTGTGTGTGTCTGTGTGTGTGGAATTTTTTTTTATTAGTTATTAATAATTGATTGATTGGCAGTTGAGAGGCGGGCCGAAAGGGCAGAGCTCAACCCTCGCAAGCACAACTAGGTGAACACAACTAGATAAATACTAACAAACCACGATCTCGTACAATCCACTACACACACAACCCGACCTCCCCCCAACTCCCGAAATCACTCTACCTAAGTCATTAAAAAATTAAAACAAATCAATTAATACACCAAAAATACTAACTATAAATAAAGGAACCAAATTTGAGACATACAGCGACTCCAGCGTGGTCTACTCGGAAGAGAACGTGTTCTCATCTGGATAGATTGCGATCGAGCCTGTTGGAACGGGTGTGTAACTGCAGGGCACAAATATTTGTGTGTCCCCCTCCTGTAGCTGCCTCTGTTTCGACAGGTTTCCTGGATAGCTTGAATTGACCTGGCCCTTGGAAAGTGGGGAAGGGGTGAAATCCGTTGGGCCCACGGATGGATACCTTGGATCCATGGACTTAAGGCAGGTCTAATCACCTGGGATTCGAACCCACGGTGGGAATAAGGGAGGAGATATGGGGAGGGGAAGGGGAAGGATGTTTCCTGGAACCAAACCTTACATAAACCCGGACACTCTCACACACACACACACCCGCACCCGAACACTCACAGGGGCACTCACACTCACACACACCCATAGACTGTGATAAGGGAGACCATCTGAGGGGACACAGATGGCCTCGTGGACCCACAGGCATAACCGGACACACGCAACCGGACTCACACACTCACACGGACACTCACAGGGATAAACACACACACAGACACACATCCAGAGACACAAACTGTGATAAGGGAGACCATCTGAGGGGACACAGATGGCCTCGTGGACCCACAGGCATAACCGGACACACACGCAACCGGACTCTCACACACTCATACGGACACTCACAGGGATAAACACACACACAGACACACATCCATAGACACAAACTGTGATAAGGGAAACCATCTGAGGGGACACAGATGGCCTCCTGGACCCACAGGTATATATCAATATTTAAATATACATACATATTTATAAATATAACATATTTTTAAAAAATAAATAAATAAAATAAAATATATATATATATATATATATATATATATATATATATATATATATATATATATATATATATATATATATGTCGTACCTAGTAGCCAGAACGCACTTCTCAACCTACTATGCAAGGCCCGATTTGCCTAATAAGCCAAGTTTTCCTGAATTAATATATTTTCTCTAATTTTTTTCTTATGAAATGATAAAATTGTTCATTTCATTATGTATGAGTTAAGTTCTTTTCATTTGAGCTAAAACTAATGTAGATATATAACCGAACCTAACCAACCCTAAAATGGTTAACATAAATTGATTGGAATATGTATGTGGACGCTCAGTTAGTGTTACTGTAATTTATATGGTTAACGTTTGAATGACATAGTTTCCCCTCATTGTCACATTTTTTGTTACTATTTCGCTGTTCATTCTCACTCTCTCTGAATCCCGTGGAATAATTGTGCTCACGAGTGTTTGTTTAAGGTACGGTAACCATAGGCTTTTCACACAATAATTTGCAACTATTTAAGAAGAAACATTTCTAAAGATTATCTAAGTTTCTAATAAATATTCTTTTTCCTAACATACAAGTCAATCACACAGTACCTAACTTCAGTCAGAAACACTTTTCTTACTATATCTCGCAACGTCTTTTGCATATATATCCTATCTTAAAAATAACAATTTTAATTCATAACTGGCAACCCCCCTCCCCTCCAGAGCTTTCAAGGCCACCAAACGTCATTCCTTTCCCTTAACCTCTCCCAAATACTCTTTTGCACCAATACACAAACTAGGAGGCTTTATTGCTGAGTGGACGTCGCTCCCGACTCGTAATCCTAGCTCATTCGATCCCCCGGTGATGGCACAAACGGAAATCAGCAGAGTTTCTATCATTCTGATGCCCTCTGTTACTTAGCAGTAAATATGTAAATGAGCGTTAGACAGCTGTTGCGGGCTGCTTCCTGGGTGTGTGTGTGTGTCTGTGTGTGTTGAATTTTTTTTTATTAGTTATTAATAATTGATTGATTGGCAGTTGAGAGGCGGGCCGAAAGAGCAGAGCTCAACCCTCGCAAGCACAACTAGGTGAACACAACTAGATAAATACTAACAAACCACGATCTCGTACAATCCACTACACACACAACCCGACCTCCCCCCAACTCCCTAAATCACTCTACCTAAGTCATTAAAAAATTAAAACAAATCAATTAATACACCAAAAATACTAACTATAAATAAAGGAACCAAATTTGAGACATACAGCGACTCCAGCGTGGTCTAGTCGGAAGAGAACGTGTTCTCATCTGGATAGATTGCGATCGAGCCTGTCGGAACGGGTGTGTAACTGCAGGGCACAAATATTTGTGTGTCCCCTCCTGTAGCTGCCTCTGTTTCGACAGGTTTCCTGGATAGCTGGAATTGACCTGGCCCTTGGAAAGTGGGGAAGGGGTGAAATCCGTTGGGCCCACGGATGGATACCTTGGATCCATGGACTTAGGGCAGGTCTAATCACCTGGGATTCGAACCCACGGTGGGAATAAGGGAGGAGATATGGGGAGGGGAAGGGGAAGGATGTTTCCTGGAACCAAACCTCACATAAACCCGGACACTCACACACACACACACCCTCACCCGAACACTCACAGGGGCACTCACACTCACACACACCCATAGAATGTGATAAGGGAGACCATCTGAGGGGACACAGATGGCCTCGTGGACCCACAGGCATAACCGGACACACACGCAACCGGACTCACACACTCACACGGACACTCACAGGGATAAACACACACACAGACACACATCCATAGACACAAACTGTGATAAGGGAGACCATCTGAGGGGACACAGATGGCCTCGTGGACCCACAGGCATAACCGGACACACACGCAACCGGACTCACACACTCACACGGACACTCACAGGGATAAACACACACACAGACACACATCCATAGACACAAACTGTGATAAGGGAGACCATCTGAGGGGACACAGATGGCCTCCTGGACCCACAGGTATATATCAATATTTAAATATACATACATATTTATAAATATAACATATTTTTAAAAAATAAATAAATAAAATAAAATATATATATATATATATATATATATATATATATATATATATATATATATATATATATGTCGTACCTAGTAGCCAGAACGCACTTCTCAACCTACTATGCAAGGCCCGATTTGCCTAATAAGCCAAGTTTTCCTGAATTAATATATTTTCTCTAATTTTTTTCTTATGAAATGATAAAATTGTTCATTTCATTATGTATGAGTTAAGTTCTTTTCATTTGAGCTAAAACTAATGTAGATATATAACCGAACCTAACCAACCCTAAAATGGTTAACATAAATTGATTGGAATATGTATGTGGACGCTCAGTTAGTGTTACTGTAATTTATATGGTTAACGTTTGAATGACATAGTTTCCCCTCATTGTCACATTTTTTGTTACTATTTCGCTGTTCATTCTCACTCTCTCTGAATCCCGTGGACTAATTGTGCTCACGAGTGTTTGTTTAAGGTACGGTAACCATAGGCTTTTCACACAATAATTTGCAACTATTTAAGAAGAAACATTTCTAAAGATTATCTAAGTTTCTAATAAATATTCTTTTTCCTAACATACAAGTCAATCACACAGTACCTAACTTCAGTCAGAAACACTTTTCTTACTATATCTCGCAACGTCTTTTGCATATATATCCTATCATAAAAAATAACAATTTTAATTCATAACTGGCAACCCCCCTCCCCTCCAGAGCTTTCAAGGCCACCAAACGTCATTCCTTTCCCTTAACCTCTCCCAAATTATCTTTTGCACCAATACACAAACTAGGGGGCTTTATTGCTGAGTGGACGTCGCTCCCGACTCGTAATCCTAGCTCATTCGATCCCCCGGTGATGGCACAAACGGAAATCAGCAGAGTTTCTATCATTCTGATGCCCTCTGTTACTTAGCAGTAAATATGTAAATGAGCGTTAGACAGCTGTTGCGGGCTGCTTCCTGGGTGTGTGTGTGTGTCTGTGTGTGTGGAATTTTTTTTTATTAGTTATTAATAATTGATTGATTGGCAGTTGAGAGGCGGGCCGAAAGGGCAGAGCTCAACCCTCGCAAGCACAACTAGGTGAACACAACTAGATAAATACTAACAAACCACGATCTCGTACAATCCACTACACACACAACCCGACCTCCCCCCAACTCCCGAAATCACTCTACCTAAGTCATTAAAAAATTAAAACAAATCAATTAATACACCAAAAATACTAACTATAAATAAAGGAACCAAATTTGAGACATACAGCGACTCCAGCGTGGTCTACTCGGAAGAGAACGTGTTCTCATCTGGATAGATTGCGATCGAGCCTGTTGGAACGGGTGTGTAACTGCAGGGCACAAATATTTGTGTGTCCCCCTCCTGTAGCTGCCTCTGTTTCGACAGGTTTCCTGGATAGCTGGAATTGACCTGGCCCTTGGAAAGTGGGGAAGGGGTGAAATCCGTTGGGCCCACGGATGGATACCTTGGATCCATGGACTTAAGGCAGGTCTAATCACCTGGGATTCGAACCCACGGTGGGAATAAGGGAGGAGATATGGGGAGGGGAAGGGGAAGGATGTTTCCTGGAACCAAACCTTACATAAACCCGGACACTCTCACACACACACACACCCGCACCCGAACACTCACAGGGGCACTCACACTCACACACACCCATAGACTGTGATAAGGGAGACCATCTGAGGGGACACAGATGGCCTCGTGGACCCACAGGCATAACCGGACACACGCAACCGGACTCACACACTCACACGGACACTCACAGGGATAAACACACACACAGACACACATCCAGAGACACAAACTGTGATAAGGGAGACCATCTGAGGGGACACAGATGGCCTCGTGGACCCACAGGCATAACCGGACACACACGCAACCGGACTCTCACACACTCATACGGACACTCACAGGGATAAACACACACACAGACACACATCCATAGACACAAACTGTGATAAGGGAAACCATCTGAGGGGACACAGATGGCCTCCTGGACCCACAGGTATATATCAATATTTAAATATACATACATATTTATAAATATAACATATTTTTAAAAAATAAATAAATAAAATAAAATATATATATATATATATATATATATATATATATATATATATATATATATATATATATATATATATATATATATGTCGTACCTAGTAGCCAGAACGCACTTCTCAACCTACTATGCAAGGCCCGATTTGCCTAATAAGCCAAGTTTTCCTGAATTAATATATTTTCTCTAATTTTTTTCTTATGAAATGATAAAATTGTTCATTTCATTATGTATGAGTTAAGTTCTTTTCATTTGAGCTAAAACTAATGTAGATATATAACCGAACCTAACCAACCCTAAAATGGTTAACATAAATTGATTGGAATATGTATGTGGACGCTCAGTTAGTGTTACTGTAATTTATATGGTTAACGTTTGAATGACATAGTTTCCCCTCATTGTCACATTTTTTGTTACTATTTCGCTGTTCATTCTCACTCTCTCTGAATCCCGTGGAATAATTGTGCTCACGAGTGTTTGTTTAAGGTACGGTAACCATAGGCTTTTCACACAATAATTTGCAACTATTTAAGAAGAAACATTTCTAAAGATTATCTAAGTTTCTAATAAATATTCTTTTTCCTAACATACAAGTCAATCACACAGTACCTAACTTCAGTCAGAAACACTTTTCTTACTATATCTCGCAACGTCTTTTGCATATATATCCTATCTTAAAAATAACAATTTTAATTCATAACTGGCAACCCCCCTCCCCTCCAGAGCTTTCAAGGCCACCAAACGTCATTCCTTTCCCTTAACCTCTCCCAAATACTCTTTTGCACCAATACACAAACTAGGAGGCTTTATTGCTGAGTGGACGTCGCTCCCGACTCGTAATCCTAGCTCATTCGATCCCCCGGTGATGGCACAAACGGAAATCAGCAGAGTTTCTATCATTCTGATGCCCTCTGTTACTTAGCAGTAAATATGTAAATGAGCGTTAGACAGCTGTTGCGGGCTGCTTCCTGGGTGTGTGTGTGTGTCTGTGTGTGTTGAATTTTTTTTTATTAGTTATTAATAATTGATTGATTGGCAGTTGAGAGGCGGGCCGAAAGAGCAGAGCTCAACCCTCGCAAGCACAACTAGGTGAACACAACTAGATAAATACTAACAAACCACGATCTCGTACAATCCACTACACACACAACCCGACCTCCCCCCAACTCCCTAAATCACTCTACCTAAGTCATTAAAAAATTAAAACAAATCAATTAATACACCAAAAATACTAACTATAAATAAAGGAACCAAATTTGAGACATACAGCGACTCCAGCGTGGTCTAGTCGGAAGAGAACGTGTTCTCATCTGGATAGATTGCGATCGAGCCTGTCGGAACGGGTGTGTAACTGCAGGGCACAAATATTTGTGTGTCCCCTCCTGTAGCTGCCTCTGTTTCGACAGGTTTCCTGGATAGCTGGAATTGACCTGGCCCTTGGAAAGTGGGGAAGGGGTGAAATCCGTTGGGCCCACGGATGGATACCTTGGATCCATGGACTTAGGGCAGGTCTAATCACCTGGGATTCGAACCCACGGTGGGAATAAGGGAGGAGATATGGGGAGGGGAAGGGGAAGGATGTTTCCTGGAACCAAACCTCACATAAACCCGGACACTCACACACACACACACCCTCACCCGAACACTCACAGGGGCACTCACACTCACACACACCCATAGAATGTGATAAGGGAGACCATCTGAGGGGACACAGATGGCCTCGTGGACCCACAGGCATAACCGGACACACACGCAACCGGACTCACACACTCACACGGACACTCACAGGGATAAACACACACACAGACACACATCCATAGACACAAACTGTGATAAGGGAGACCATCTGAGGGGACACAGATGGCCTCGTGGACCCACAGGCATAACCGGACACACACGCAACCGGACTCTCACACACTCACACGGACACTCACAGGGATAAACACACACACAGACACACATCCATAGACACAAACTGTGATAAGGGAAACCATCTGAGGGGACACAGATGGCCTCCTGGACCCACAGGTATATATCAATATTTAAATATACATACATATTTATAAATATAACATATTTTTAAAAAATAAATAAATAAAATAAAATATATATATATATATATATATAAATAAAATAAAATATATATATATATATATATATATATATATATGTCGTACCTAGTAGCCAGAACGCACTTCTCAACCTACTATGCAAGGCCCGATTTGCCTAATAAGCCAAGTTTTCCTGAATTAATATATTTTCTCTAATTTTTTTCTTATGAAATGATAAAATTGTTCATTTCATTATGTATGAGTTAAGTTCTTTTCATTTGAGCTAAAACTAATGTAGATATATAACCGAACCTAACCAACCCTAAAATGGTTAACATAAATTGATTGGAATATGTATGTGGACGCTCAGTTAGTGTTACTGTAATTTATATGGTTAACGTTTGAATGACATAGTTTCCCCTCATTGTCACATTTTTTGTTACTATTTCGCTGTTCATTCTCACTCTCTCTGAATCCCGTGGAATAATTGTGCTCACGAGTGTTTGTTTAAGGTACGGTAACCATAGGCTTTTCACACAATAATTTGCAACTATTTAAGAAGAAACATTTCTAAAGATTATCTAAGTTTCTAATAAATATTCTTTTTCCTAACATACAAGTCAATCACACAGTACCTAACTTCAGTCAGAAACACTTTTCTTACTATATCTCGCAACGTCTTTTGCATATATATCCTATCTTAAAAATAACAATTTTAATTCATAACTGGCAACCCCCCTCCCCTCCAGAGCTTTCAAGGCCACCAAACGTCATTCCTTTCCCTTAACCTCTCCCAAATACTCTTTTGCACCAATACACAAACTAGGAGGCTTTATTGCTGAGTGGACGTCGCTCCCGACTCGTAATCCTAGCTCATTCGATCCCCCGGTGATGGCACAAACGGAAATCAGCAGAGTTTCTATCATTCTGATGCCCTCTGTTACTTAGCAGTAAATATGTAAATGAGCGTTAGACAGCTGTTGCGGGCTGCTTCCTGGGTGTGTGTGTGTGTCTGTGTGTGTTGAATTTTTTTTTATTAGTTATTAATAATTGATTGATTGGCAGTTGAGAGGCGGGCCGAAAGAGCAGAGCTCAACCCTCGCAAGCACAACTAGGTGAACACAACTAGATAAATACTAACAAACCACGATCTCGTACAATCCACTACACACACAACCCGACCTCCCCCCAACTCCCTAAATCACTCTACCTAAGTCATTAAAAAATTAAAACAAATCAATTAATACACCAAAAATACTAACTATAAATAAAGGAACCAAATTTGAGACATACAGCGACTCCAGCGTGGTCTAGTCGGAAGAGAACGTGTTCTCATCTGGATAGATTGCGATCGAGCCTGTCGGAACGGGTGTGTAACTGCAGGGCACAAATATTTGTGTGTCCCCTCCTGTAGCTGCCTCTGTTTCGACAGGTTTCCTGGATAGCTGGAATTGACCTGGCCCTTGGAAAGTGGGGAAGGGGTGAAATCCGTTGGGCCCACGGATGGATACCTTGGATCCATGGACTTAGGGCAGGTCTAATCACCTGGGATTCGAACCCACGGTGGGAATAAGGGAGGAGATATGGGGAGGGGAAGGGGAAGGATGTTTCCTGGAACCAAACCTCACATAAACCCGGACACTCACACACACACACACCCTCACCCGAACACTCACAGGGGCACTCACACTCACACACACCCATAGAATGTGATAAGGGAGACCATCTGAGGGGACACAGATGGCCTCGTGGACCCACAGGCATAACCGGACACACACGCAACCGGACTCACACACTCACACGGACACTCACAGGGATAAACACACACACAGACACACATCCATAGACACAAACTGTGATAAGGGAGACCATCTGAGGGGACACAGATGGCCTCGTGGACCCACAGGCATAACCGGACACACACGCAACCGGACTCTCACACACTCACACGGACACTCACAGGGATAAACACACACACAGACACACATCCATAGACACAAACTGTGATAAGGGAGACCATCTGAGGGGACACAGATGGCCTCCTGGACCCACAGGTATATATCAATATTTAAATATACATACATATTTATAAATATAACATATTTTTAAAAAATAAATAAATAAAATAAAATATATATATATATATATATATATATATATATATATATATATATATATATATATATATATATAAATATATATATATATATATATATATATATATATATATATGTCGTACCTAGTAGCCAGAACGCACTTCTCAACCTACTATGCAAGGCCCGATTTGCCTAATAAGCCAAGTTTTCCTGAATTAATATATTTTCTCTAATTTTTTTCTTATGAAATGATAAAATTGTTCATTTCATTATGTATGAGTTAAGTTCTTTTCATTTGAGCTAAAACTAATGTAGATATATAACCGAACCTAACCAACCCTAAAATGGTTAACATAAATTGATTGGAATATGTATGTGGACGCTCAGTTAGTGTTACTGTAATTTATATGGTTAACGTTTGAATGACATAGTTTCCCCTCATTGTCACATTTTTTGTTACTATTTCGCTGTTCATTCTCACTCTCTCTGAATCCCGTGGACTAATTGTGCTCACGAGTGTTTGTTTAAGGTACGGTAACCATAGGCTTTTCACACAATAATTTGCAACTATTTAAGAAGAAACATTTCTAAAGATTATCTAAGTTTCTAATAAATATTCTTTTTCCTAACATACAAGTCAATCACACAGTACCTAACTTCAGTCAGAAACACTTTTCTTACTATATCTCGCAACGTCTTTTGCATATATATCCAATCATAAAAAATAACAATTTTAATTCATAACTGGCAACCCCCCTCCCCTCCAGAGCTTTCAAGGCCACCAAACGTCATTCCTTTCCCTTAACCTCTCCCAAATTATCTTTTGCACCAATACACAAACTAGGGGGCTTTATTGCTGAGTGGACGTCGCTCCCGACTCGTAATCCTAGCTCATTCGATCCCCCGGTGATGGCACAAACGGAAATCAGCAGAGTTTCTATCATTCTGATGCCCTCTGTTACTTAGCAGTAAATATGTAAATGAGCGTTAGACAGCTGTTGCGGGCTGCTTCCTGGGTGTGTGTGTGTGTCTGTGTGTGTGGAATTTTTTTTTATTAGTTATTAATAATTGATTGATTGGCAGTTGAGAGGCGGGCCGAAAGGGCAGAGCTCAACCCTCGCAAGCACAACTAGGTGAACACAACTAGATAAATACTAACAAACCACGATCTCGTACAATCCACTACACACACAACCCGACCTCCCCCCAACTCCCGAAATCACTCTACCTAAGTCATTAAAAAATTAAAACAAATCAATTAATACACCAAAAATACTAACTATAAATAAAGGAACCAAATTTGAGACATACAGCGACTCCAGCGTGGTCTAGTCGGAAGAGAACGTGTTCTCATCTGGATAGATTGCGATCGAGCCTGTCGGAACGGGTGTGTAACTGCAGGGCACAAATATTTGTGTGTCCCCCTCCTGTAGCTGCCTCTGTTTCGACAGGTTTCCTGGATAGCTGGAATTGACCTGGCCCTTGGAAAGTGGGGAAGGGGTGAAATCCGTTGGGCCCACGGATGGATACCTTGGATCCATGGACTTAGGGCAGGTCTAATCACCTGGGATTCGAACCCACGGTGGGAATAAGGGAGGAGATATGGGGAGGGGAAGGGGAAGGATGTTTCCTGGAACCAAACCTTACATAAACCCGGACACTCTCACACACACACACACCCTGACCCGAACACTCACAGGGGCACTCACACTCACACACACCCATAGACTGTGATAAGGGAGACCATCTGAGGGGACACAGATGGCCTCGTGGACCCACAGGCATAACCGGACACACGCAACCGGACTCACACACTCACACGGACACTCACAGGGATAAACACACACACAGACACACATCCAGAGACACAAACTGTGATAAGGGAGACCATCTGAGGGGACACAGATGGCCTCGTGGACCCACAGGCATAACCGGACACACACGCAACCGGACTCTCACACACTCATACGGACACTCACAGGGATAAACACACACACAGACACACATCCATAGACACATACTGTGATAAGGGAAACCATCTGAGGGGACACAGATGGCCTCCTGGACCCACAGGTATATATCAATATTTAAATATACATACATATTTATAAATATAACATATTTTTAAAAAATAAATAAATAAAATAAAATATATATATATATATATATATATATATATATATATATATATATATATATATATATGTGTCGTACCTAGTAGCCAGAACGCACTTCTCAACCTACTATGCAAGGCCCGATTTGCCTAATAAGCCAAGTTTTCCTGAATTAATATATTTTCTCTAATTTTTTTCTTGTGAAATGATAAAATTGTTCATTTCATTATGTATGAGTTAAGTTCTTTTCATTTGAGCTAAAACTAATGTAGATATATAACCGAACCTAACCAACCCTAAAATGGTTAACATAAATTGATTGGAATATGTATGTGGACGCTCAGTTAGTGTTACTGTAATTTATATGGTTAACGTTTGAATGACATAGTTTCCCCTCATTGTCACATTTTTTGTTACTATTTCGCTGTTCATTCTCACTCTCTCTGAATCCCGTGGAATAATTGTGCTCACGAGTGTTTGTTTAAGGTACGGTAACCATAGGCTTTTCACACAATAATTTGCAACTATTTAAGAAGAAACATTTCTAAAGATTATCTAAGTTTCTAATAAATATTCTTTTTTCCTAACATACAAGTCAATCACACAGTACCTAACTTCAGTCAGAAACACTTTTCTTACTATATCTCGCAACGTCTTTTGCATATATATCCTATCTTAAAAAATAACAATTTTAATTCATAAATGGCAACCCCCCTCCCCTCCAGAGCTTTCAAGGCCACCAAACGTCATTCCTTTCCCTTAACCTCTCCCAAATTATCTTTTGCACCAATACACAAACTAGGGGGCTTTATTGCTGAGTGGACGTCGCTCCCGACTCGTAATCCTAGCTCATTCGATCCCCCGGTGATGGCACAAACGGAAATCAGCAGAGTTTCTATCATTCTGATGCCCTCTGTTACTTAGCAGTAAATATGTAAATGAGCGTTAGACAGCTGTTGCGGGCTGCTTCCTGGGTGTGTGTGTGTGTCTGTGTGTGTTGAATTTTTTTTTTATTAGTTAATAATAATTGATTGATTGGCAGTTGAGAGGCGGGCCGAAAGAGCAGAGCTCAACCCTCGCAAGCACAACTAGGTGAACACAACTAGATAAATACTAACAAACCACGATCTCGTACAATCCACTACACACACAACCCGACCTCCCCCCAACTCCCTAAATCACTCTACCTAAGTCATTAAAAAATTAAAACAAATCAATTAATACACCAAAAATACTAACTATAAATAAAGGAACCAAATTTGAGACATACAGCGACTCCAGCGTGGTCTAGTCGGAAGAGAACGTGTTCTCATCTGGATAGATTGCGATCGAGCCTGTCGGAACGGGTGTGTAACTGCAGGGCACAAATATTTGTGTGTCCCCCTCCTGTAGCTGCCTCTGTTTCGACAGGTTTCCTGGATAGCTGGAATTGACCTGGCCCTTGGAAAGTGGGGAAGGGGTGAAATCCGTTGGGCCCACGGATGGATACCTTGGATCCATGGACTTAGGGCAGGTCTAATCACCTGGGATTCGAACCCACGGTGGGAATAAGGGAGGAGATATGGGGAGGGGAAGGGGAAGGATGTTTCCTGGAACCAAACCTTACATAAACCCGGACACTCTCACACACACACACACCCTCACCCGAACACTCACAGGGGCACTCACACTCACACACACCCATAGACTGTGATAAGGGAGACCATCTGAGGGGACACAGATGGCCTCGTGGACCCACAGGCATAACCGGACACACACGCAACCGGACTCTCACACACTCATACGGACACTCACAGGGATAAACACACACACAGACACACATCCATAGACACAAACTGTGATAAGGGAAACCATCTGAGGGGACACAGATGGCCTCCTGGACCCACAGGTATATATCAATATTTAAATATACATACATATTTATAAATATAACATATTTTTAAAAAATAAATAAATAAAATAAAATATATATATATATATATATATATATATATATATATATATATATATATATATATATATATATATATATTGTGACGGTAACGCGTTGGTGTTCGGCTGTTTAAGGCTAGGGGTATGGCCTCGTCACATAGTTATAAAAAAAAAAATAGAAAAACTGGAACTTCGTCTGTGGTAAGGTAAGGAGAAGACACACAAAACACAAGTAAACTTTAACAATGAAATTTTAATTACGTTAAATAAATCAAAACATGAAAATAATGCACAAACAAATATGTATAATAAAATCAATGAATCAAAATAATAAGAATACTTAAATGACACAATGAAAGTTACGTTAAGGCAAAATAACAAGAAGTGCAACACAAAGTTTAAGTGGGAGGTGCTGGAATATTGGCTTAAAGCCACCACCTCTCTCAGTACACGCTAACGTCTAGCTGGGAGGAGTGCTGGCTACGAAAGCACGGAACATTCTGAAGACTGATGTTGGGGCGACCCCAGACATCGGGTAGTATTGGGGGGCGAGTGCAGGTGCAGCCAGACCGGCGACCAATCAGCGGAGCCGTAGCGATCAACGGGTAGTTTGGTGATTTGGGTCCGAACAGGTGGCGGGCTGCATACGTTTCTGCTCACCCTTGCAAGCCTTGCTGGTGTTTGTTGTCGTTGTTGGACATTTCTTCCATAGTCTTTTATATAGTTGTGAAGACGTAATTATGAAGGGAAGAGCAGGCTCAATCTCTTGAAGGAGATTATCGTCACAACTCTCCCCCGAAGCCTGCGGTTCTGGAAGAAGTACGTCGTTATGTGGTGGAGTAATGGATGGAGTTGCTTCTATTTCATAAACTCTGGAGAGATCATGGGCTAAGATGTTGTCAGACTCTTGGTATAGCGTGTCTCCAGGTTGAATTTCTGCAGTTAGCAAGCCCATAGTAGAAGACGTTGAGATGAGAAGTGGGCGTGCTGCAGGAGGTGTAGGGTGGTGTGGTCCGTATTGATGGTGGACCGAGCACTTTTCAGGTGTGGAGTGAAGTGCTGAAGCTTCAGGATGAGGAAGAGTAGCTCCTTGCCAATTGTTCCGTAGATCCTTGTAGCAGTAGTCGCTGACAGGTGTATTCTTCTCGCCTCGTTGCTGCATCACGACACCACCCACGTCGGTACCATTGGCGTCGACATGGAGGATGAAGGGCTTATCTGACGAGGTGAGAGTGGAATTAGAAGAGGGCATAGGAGCACGATTATTATCCTGAAAGCATTTGGGAAGATCATTAAGGATTTTGGAATTAGAAAGCGCCGACTCCTTGTCAGTGCTTTCGGGAGAAGAAGCCGGGATGGTCTCACTGTGGATGTAGGGTTCTGTGAAGGTAGAACAATTAATCAAGACAGTGGGAGGAGTACCATTATATTGCTTCAGGAGGTTGACGTGGCACAGCTGGGTCTTCCGCCGCCTATCTGGAGTCTCTATCACATAATTATTATTATTCCTGCACTCTTTGACGCAGTAGGGTCCTGAAAATCTGTTTTGTAAAGGTGAACCTGGGATAGGGAAATAAGCAAGGACGAAGTCTCCCGGCTTGAATTTTCTTACTTTGCTGGTCTGGTCGTAATGAGTCTTCATTCTCACCTGGGCTTTCAATAGATTATCATGAGCAAAGCGGTGGACTCTCTCTAGAATGTGTTGAAGGTTTTGAAGAAACTGGGGCACATTCTGATGCTCACTGAAGGTGGCATCTCTGAGAGAGTCTTTGAAAGCCTTAAGGGGAGTACGGCACTTACGGCCGTAGAGCATCTCATAAGGAGATACTCCTAGGGACTCATTGGGGAGACTTCTGAAAATACACATTATTAGGTCAATCTGCTTATCCCAATCCTTTGAGGTTTCACTACAAAACTTTTTCAAGAGTGCTTTGATGGTCTGATGACTACGTTCAAGAGAACCCTGTGAAGCAGGATGATAGGGGCTGGACAATACCTGTTTGATGTTGAACTCCTCCAGTGTCCTTTTGAAGAGATCACTGGTGAAGTTGGTGCCACAGTCACTTTGAATCTCCCTGGGAAATCCGTATTGAGTGAAGATCTTCAGTAGATGTTTGATAACCGTAGCAGCCGTGATGTTCTTCACTGGAACTGCTATGGGAAATCTGGTGGTAGGACACAGGATGGTTAGGATGTAGGCGTTACCTGAACTGGTCCGAGGTAAAGGACCAACACAGTCTATTATGAGTCTGTGGAAAGGTTCCGCAGGCACCTGTATGGGAATCAGTGGTGCTCTGGGAATGGAGACGTTCGGTTTGCCTGCCATCTGACATGTATGACACTGTTTTACGTACTGTTTGACGTTATTTACCATACCTGGCCAGTAGTAGTCTTGACGAATCCCATGGTAAGTCTTGTTGAAGCCGTAGTGGGAGAATGCTCCGTGGGCCAGGTGTAGAATAGTGGGCCGCAGGCTGGTGGGAATCACTAGTTGTTCGATGTTGGCCCAATCGTCCTCCTCCTTCAGTTTACTGGGTCTATATCGGCGGTAGAGCAAGTCGTTCTCTAGGAAGAACCCAGGAATACTGTCGGGTTGAGTCTCAGCCTGGAAAAACAATGGTGTTAAAGTAAGATCTTCCCTCTGCAACTTACGGAACTCCAACTTGGTCAGATGCGGGGGTAGTTTCTGAGGGTCTTGAGGGACAGCGGTAGCAGTAGAGTCAGCTGGCTGTGGACGTGCGGCTTGTGCACGGGTGGTCACGAGAACCGGAGGAGAAACTTCATCACTCTCTTGAACCTCTGCTGGAACATACTCAAGAATAGGGTTACTTGGCACAGAGTTACACACCTGGGGTTTGTCCATGACGATCAGGTTGGTCGGTTGCAGGTCTTCTGCCAAGTCGTTGCCTAGGAGAAGTTGCACTCCAGGCATGGGAAAAGGCTTTTCCCTGACGGCGACTTGGACTTCCCCGTTCACGTAGGGACAATCCAGGTGGACTCTGGCGAGAGGGTATGGAGTAGTAGCAGTGAGGTCAGTGATGAAGACCGTTTCCCCGGTGTAGACTATGTTGGGCACAGCCGACTTCAAGATGATCGATTGTAGAGCCGCTGTGTCCCTCAAGATCTTCAATTTGAAACGTCCCTCCGGATTTGAACCGTTGGCAGAGACAGTTCCAGTATACAGGTGGTTACTGAAAAGAGAAAGATCATTAACATCAACACCAACATTCATCACAGGCTTACCGGACTTAGGAGGAGTTGGTTTGGGTCGTTGTTGGTCAGTGGTTCCCTTGTATTGAGACTTACCACACTTGTCTATGGTATGTCCATAGAGTCTACAATACTTGCAGTACAGTTGTGAACCAGCTTGATCGGGGCTCACCTTCTCGTAACTGTACCACGACTTCTTACTGGAGGATGGTTCAGGTGTCAGCCGGTGGATGAGGCTGTAAGTGTCAGCCGACTTAGCACACTTCAGGTAGTCGGTTTCTTCTTTATCTGCTAAGTAGAGGCGGACAGGAGGCGGCACACGTCTCAAGAATTCTTCAACAAGCATCAGGTTGACGAGTTCTGTAAAAGTAGAGACATGTGCTGCTTCCAGCCATTTCATGAAATACCTCCGTTTCGTGTTAGCAAACTCGAGGAAGGTAGTGGTACTTGCCTTCAGGTGGTCACGGAATTTCCTTCTATAACTTTCAGTAGAGAGGAGGTAGGCGTCCAACACTGCTTGTTTCAGAGTGTAGTAGTCATTCTCAGACGCCAAAGTACTGAGTGTGACTGCAGCTCTACCTGTAAGATGGACTCTGAGAAGTGTTGCCCATTGGTCGACAGGCCAACTGAGTTGATTAGCAAGGGTTTCAAAGGTGGTAAAGAACACATCAACTTCTGCTTCTACAAAGGATGGCATTAACTTACTTGCATGTGATATATTAAAACTGACGGGAAGATTGGCAGTAGCTTGTTGGCGTTGAGTGAAGTGTGAAGTTTCCAAGGCGATTTCGCGTTGACGACACTCTAGAGCCAGAGTCGCTTGTTGCTTGTCATGTTCGCGTTGTATTTCCAACTCGCGTTGTTTGGTTTCAAGCTGTAAGCGTTCCCGCTCCTGGAGTGTTTCAAGCTGTACTCGTTCACGTTCACGGAGTAATGCGACCTCGCGTTCGTGTTCTTCTCTCCTCAAAGCAGCTTTGCGTTCTCGTTCGTCTCTCCTCATAGCAGCTTCGCGTTCTTGTTCTTCCCTCCGTATGGCAGCTGTTCGTTCTTCAATCTTGGCCAGCTCTAGTTTGAGTTTCAGCGTTGCCAAATCAGTTTTATCTGCAATATAGTAAGTTTCATGAGTTTCAGAGTCTATCTTACCTTGCTCTAAATAGTAATCCAGCAACAGGTTGTGTAGGTCATTTTTGTTGGCTTGGTAGGGAACTTCTAGTTGATACTCATGTGCAAGAGTTTGTAGTTCAGTCCTCTTGGCACGACTCAAAGTCCCTATTTCACCTGCTGGATTTGCACGGAAAGTTTGGAGACGAAACATGGTGAAATTAGCAAATAAAGGTACACGAATGTTCAATAATGAAATGTCAGAAACAGGACAACGTGGCAACTGGTACCTATCCTGTGTGATCTTTAACAATTTAACGTTAAGTGAAAGATATTAAATGATTAAATTAAATCAAGGGCGCAGGAAATCTTGTACCCGGTACTCATGTAAGAGAATAAGGGCAAGAAAATCCTACTAACAAATGAAACAAAGTTTCGAAAACAAATGAAACAGTTAAATGCTTCAAAAGTAAAATTGGTAGTCCAAGGATGTAGGCATACCTTGCCAAGTCTCTATAGGACATAAAGCAAGTTTTTCCTACTGAATTTAATATGATACTTACAGAATTAGCGAACTTTTGTGCTCTGAAAAAATAAGCTAATTCCCTACCGTTGTATGTATCATCATCTCTGACTGACGTGTAGGGGTGCGAGGTGTCAACTTGTGACGAGAACTGCTGCTGAGGTCCCAATTCAGCAACTAAAGTTCGAGCTAGAGGAACTATGGCCCTCTTTGTCCTCCTACAGTCAGATTGCAGAAGATTGGGTACTCTTGACCCGGGGCAGACCACAGTACCAGGGTACCAATATGATGATCTGTCAGAATGAGAAATATTCAAGGGACATAGATGGTAAATACGAGTAATAACATGGAGGGAGAGATGACCAATTAAGAGTATGACTGAGGCCTACAGTCACCACGTAATCCAAAGTTGTCTCACCTTCACTATATGTTACTCTCGTAATGCACAATACACCGCACCTTATAAAAAATGAAATTGAATGAAAAATAGTAAAGCTACGTTAACAGAGTTAAATACGCTTACCATAAATTACCACTTGGCACCAGTACCTGAGTGAGGCTCCTAGGACAGGCCCCCATATAACTTGTGACGGTAACGCGTTGGTGTTCGGCTGTTTAAGGCTAGGGGTATGGCCTCGTCACATAGTTATAAAAAAAAAAATAGAAAAACTGGAACTTCGTCTGTGGTAAGGTAAGGAGAAGACACACAAAACACAAGTAAACTTTAACAATGAAATTTTAATTACGTTAAATAAATCAAAACATGAAAATAATGCACAAACAAATATGTATAATAAAATCAATGAATCAAAATAATAAGAATACTTAAATGACACAATGAAAGTTACGTTAAGGCAAAATAACAAGAAGTGCAACACAAAGTTTAAGTGGGAGGTGCTGGAATATTGGCTTAAAGCCACCACCTCTCTCAGTACACGCTAACGTCTAGCTGGGAGGAGTGCTGGCTACGAAAGCACGGAACATTCTGAAGACTGATGTTGGGGCGACCCCAGACATCGGGTAGTATTGGGGGGCGAGTGCAGGTGCAGCCAGACCGGCGACCAATCAGCGGAGCCGTAGCGATCAACGGGTAGTTTGGTGATTTGGGTCCGAACAGGTGGCGGGCTGCATACGTTTCTGCTCACCCTTGCAAGCCTTGCTGGTGTTTGTTGTCGTTGTTGGACATTTCTTCCATAGTCTTTTATATAGTTGTGAAGACGTAATTATGAAGGGAAGAGCAGGCTCAATCTCTTGAAGGAGATTATCGTCACAATATATATATATATATATATATGTGTCGTACCTAGTAGCCAGAACGCACTTCTCAACCTACTATGCAAGGCCCGATTTGCCTAATAAGCCAAGTTTTCCTGAATTAATATATTTTCTCTAATTTTTTTCTTGTGAAATGATAAAATTGTTCATTTCATTATGTATGAGTTAAGTTCTTTTCATTTGAGCTAAAACTAATGTAGATATATAACCGAACCTAACCAACCCTAAAATGGTTAACATAAATTGATTGGAATATGTATGTGGACGCTCAGTTAGTGTTACTGTAATTTATATGGTTAACGTTTGAATGACATAGTTTCCCCTCATTGTCACATTTTTTGTTACTATTTCGCTGTTCATTCTCACTCTCTCTGAATCCAGTGGAATAATTGTGCTCACGAGTGTTTGTTTAAGGTACGGTAACCATAGGCTTTTCACACAATAATTTGCAACTATTTAAGAAGAAATATTTTTAAAGATTATCTAAGTTTCTAATAAATATTCTTTTTCCTAACATACAAGTCAATCACACAGTACCTAACTTCAGTCAGAAACACTTTTCTTACTATATCTCGCAACGTCTTTTGCATATATATCCTATCATAAAAAATAACAATTTTAATTCATAACTGGCAACCCCCCTCCCCTCCAGAGCTTTCAAGGCCACCAAACGTCATTCCTTTCCCTTAACCTCTCCCAAATTATCTTTTGCACCAATACACAAACTAGGGGGCTTTATTGCTGAGTGGACGTCGCTCCCGACTCGTAATCCTAGCTCATTCGATCCCCCGGTGATGGCACAAACGGAAATCAGCAGAGTTTCTATCATTCTGATGCCCTCTGTTACTTAGCAGTAAATATGTAAATGAGCGTTAGACAGCTGTTGCGGGCTGCTTCCTGGGTGTGTGTGTGTGTCTGTGTGTGTGGAATTTTTTTTATTAGTTATTAATAATTGATTGATTGGCAGTTGAGAGGCGGGCCGAAAGGGCAGAGCTCAACCCTCGCAAGCACAACTAGGTGAACACAACTAGATAAATACTAACAAACCACGATCTCGTACAATCCACTACACACACAACCCGACCTCCCCCCAACTCCCGAAATCACTCTACCTAAGTCATTAAAAAATTAAAACAAATCAATTAATACACCAAAAATACTAACTATAAATAAAGGAACCAAATTTGAGACATACAGCGACTCCAGCGTGGTCTAGTCGGAAGAGAACGTGTTCTCATCTGGATAGATTGCGATCGAGCCTGTCGGAACGGGTGTGTAACTGCAGGGCACAAATATTTGTGTGTCCCCCTCCTGTAGCTGCCTCTGTTTCGACAGGTTTCCTGGATAGCTGGAATTGACCTGGCCCTTGGAAAGTGGGGAAGGGGTGAAATCCGTTGGGCCCACGGATGGATACCTTGGATCCATGGACTTAGGGCAGGTCTAATCACCTGGGATTCGAACCCACGGTGGGAATAAGGGAGGAGATATGGGGAGGGGAAGGGGAAGGATGTTTCCTGGAACCAAACCTTACATAAACCCGGACACTCTCACACACACACACACCCTCACCCGAACACTCACAGGGGCACTCACACTCACACACACCCATAGACTGTGATAAGGGAGACCATCTGAGGGGACACAGATGGCCTCGTGGACCCACAGGCATAACCGGACACACACGCAACCGGACTCACACACTCACACGGACACTCACAGGGATAAACACACACACAGACACACATCCAGAGACACAAACTGTGATAAGGGAGACCATCTGAGGGGACACAGATGGCCTCGTGGACCCACAGGCATAACCGGACACACACGCAACCGGACTCTCACACACTCATACGGACACTCACAGGGATAAACACACACACAGACACACATCCATAGACACAAACTGTGATAAGGGAAACCATCTGAGGGGACACAGATGGCCTCCTGGACCCACAGGTATATATCAATATTTAAATATACATACATATTTATAAATATAACATATTTTTAAAAAATAAATAAATAAAATAAAATATATATATATATATATATATATATATATATATATATATATATATATATATATATATATATATATATATATATATATATATATATATATATATGTCGTACCTAGTAGCCAGAACGCACTTCTCAACCTACTATGCAAGGCCCGATTTGCCTAATAAGCCAAGTTTTCCTGAATTAATATATTTTCTCTAATTTTTTTCTTATGAAATGATAAAATTGTTCATTTCATTATGTATGAGTTAAGTTCTTTTCATTTGAGCTAAAACTAATGTAGATATATAACCGAACCTAACCAACCCTAAAATGGTTAACATAAATTGATTGGAATATGTATGTGGACGCTCAGTTAGTGTTACTGTAATTTATATGGTTAACATTTGAATGACATAGTTTCCCCTCATTGTCACATTTTTTGTTACTATTTCGCTGTTCATTCTCACTCTCTCTGAATCCCGTGGAATAATTGTGCTCACGAGTGTTTGTTTAAGGTACGGTAACCATAGGCTTTTCACACAATAATTTGCAACTATTTAAGAAGAAACATTTCTAAAGATTATCTAAGTTTCTAATAAATATTCTTTTTTCCTAACATACAAGTCAATCACACAGTACCTAACTTCAGTCAGAAACACTTTTCTTACTATATCTCGCAACGTCTTTTGCATATATATCCTATCTTAAAAAATAACAATTTTAATTCATAAATGGCAACCCCCCTCCCCTCCAGAGCTTTCAAGGCCACCAAACGTCATTCCTTTCCCTTAACCTCTCCCAAATTATCTTTTGCACCAATACACAAACTAGGGGGCTTTATTGCTGAGTGGACGTCGCTCCCGACTCGTAATCCTAGCTCATTCGATCCCCCGGTGATGGCACAAACGGAAATCAGCAGAGTTTCTATCATTCTGATGCCCTCTGTTACTTAGCAGTAAATATGTAAATGAGCGTTAGACAGCTGTTGCGGGCTGCTTCCTGGGTGTGTGTGTGTGTCTGTGTGTGTTGAATTTTTTTTTTATTAGTTAATAATAATTGATTGATTGGCAGTTGAGAGGCGGGCCGAAAGAGCAGAGCTCAACCCTCGCAAGCACAACTAGGTGAACACAACTAGATAAATACTAACAAACCACGATCTCGTACAATCCACTACACACACAACCCGACCTCCCCCCAACTCCCTAAATCACTCTACCTAAGTCATTAAAAAATTAAAACAAATCAATTAATACACCAAAAATACTAACTATAAATAAAGGAACCAAATTTGAGACATACAGCGACTCCAGCGTGGTCTAGTCGGAAGAGAACGTGTTCTCATCTGGATAGATTGCGATCGAGCCTGTCGGAACGGGTGTGTAACTGCAGGGCACAAATATTTGTGTATCCCCCTCCTGTAGCTGCCTCTGTTTCGACAGGTTTCCTGGATAGCTGGAATTGACCTGGCCCTTGGAAAGTGGGGAAGGGGTGAAATCCGTTGGGCCCACGGATGGATACCTTGGATCCATGGACTTAGGGCAGGTCTAATCACCTGGGATTCGAACCCACGGTGGGAATAAGGGAGGAGATATGGGGAGGGGAAGGGGAAGGATGTTTCCTGGAACCAAACCTTACATAAACCCGGACACTCTCACACACACACACACCCTCACCCGAACACTCACAGGGGCACTCACACTCACACACACCCATAGACTGTGATAAGGGAGACCATCTGAGGGGACACAGATGGCCTCGTGGACCCACAGGCATAACCGGACACACACGCAACCGGACTCACACACTCACACGGACACTCACAGGGATAAACACACACACAGACACACATCCAGAGACACAAACTGTGATAAGGGAGACCATCTGAGGGGACACAGATGGCCTCGTGGACCCACAGGCATAACCGGACACACACGCAACCGGACTCTCACACACTCATACGGACACTCACAGGGATAAACACACACACAGACACACATCCATAGACACAAACTGTGATAAGGGAAACCATCTGAGGGGACACAGATGGCCTCCTGGACCCACAGGTATATATCAATATTTAAATATACATACATATTTATAAATATAACATATTTTTAAAAAATAAATAAATAAAATAAAATATATATATATATATATATATATATATATATATATATATATATATATATATATATATATATATATATATATATATATATATATATATATATATATATATATATATATATATATATATATGTCGTACCTAGTAGCCAGAACGCACTTCTCAACCTACTATGCAAGGCCCGATTTGCCTAATAAGCCAAGTTTTCCTGAATTAATATATTTTCTCTAATTTTTTTCTTATGAAATGATAAAATTGTTCATTTCATTATGTATGAGTTAAGTTCTTTTCATTTGAGCTAAAACTAATGTAGATATATAACCGAACCTAACCAACCCTAAAATGGTTAACATAAATTGATTGGAATATGTATGTGGACGCTCAGTTAGTGTTACTGTAATTTATATGGTTAACGTTTGAATGACATAGTTTCCCCTCATTGTCACATTTTTTGTTACTATTTCGCTGTTCATTCTCACTCTCTCTGAATCCCGTGGAATAATTGTGCTCACGAGTGTTTGTTTAAGGTACGGTAACCATAGGCTTTTCACACAATAATTTGCAACTATTTAAGAAGAAACATTTCTAAAGATTATCTAAGTTTCTAATAAATATTCTTTTTCCTAACATACAAGTCAATCACACAGTACCTAACTTCAGTCAGAAACACTTTTCTTACTATATCTCGCAACGTCTTTTGCATATATATCCTATCTTAAAAAATAACAATTTTAATTCATAACTGGCAACCCCCCTCCCCTCCAGAGCTTTCAAGGCCACCAAACGTCATTCCTTTCCCTTAACCTCTCCCAAATACTCTTTTGCACCAATACACAAACTAGGAGGCTTTATTGCTGAGTGGACGTCGCTCCCGACTCGTAATCCTAGCTCATTCGATCCCCCGGTGATGGCACAAACGGAAATCAGCAGAGTTTCTATCATTCTGATGCCCTCTGTTACTTAGCAGTAAATATGTAAATGAGCGTTAGACAGCTGTTGCGGGCTGCTTCCTGGGTGTGTGTGTGTGTCTGTGTGTGTTGAATTTTTTTTTATTAGTTATTAATAATTGATTGATTGGCAGTTGAGAGGCGGGCCGAAAGAGCAGAGCTCAACCCTCGCAAGCACAACTAGGTGAACACAACTAGATAAATAC
The DNA here is from genome assembly GCF_040958095.1 of Procambarus clarkii. NCBI lineage: Eukaryota > Metazoa > Arthropoda > Malacostraca > Decapoda > Cambaridae > Procambarus > Procambarus clarkii. The sequence goes on from NC_091220.1 coordinate 6,475,099, forward strand.
TAACAAACCACGATCTCGTACAATCCACTACACACACAACCCGACCTCCCCCCAACTCCCTAAATCACTCTACCTAAGTCATTAAAAAATTAAAACAAAACAATTAATACACCAAAAATACTAACTATAAATAAAGGAACCAAATTTGAGACATACAGCGACTCCAGCGTGGTCTAGTCGGAAGAGAACGTGTTCTCATCTGGATAGATTGCGATCGAGCCTGTCGGAACGGGTGTGTAACTGCAGGGCACAAATATTTGTGTGTCCCCTCCTGTAGCTGCCTCTGTTTCGACAGGTTTCCTGGATAGCTGGAATTGACCTGGCCCTTGGAAAGTGGGAAAGGGGTGAAATCCGTTGGGCCCACGGATGGATACCTTGGATCCATGGACTTAGGGCAGGTCTAATCACCTGGGATTCGAACCCACGGTGGGAATAAGGGAGGAGATATGGGGAGGGGAAGGGGAAGGATGTTTCCTGGAACCAAACCTCACATAAACCCGGACACTCACACACACACACACCCTCACCCGAACACTCACAGGGGCACTCACACTCACACACACCCATAGAATGTGATAAGGGAGACCATCTGAGGGGACACAGATGGCCTCGTGGACCCACAGGCATAACCGGACACACACGCAACCGGACTCACACACTCACACGGACACTCACAGGGATAAACACACACACAGACACACATCCATAGACACAAACTGTGATAAGGGAGACCATCTGAGGGGACACAGATGGCCTCGTGGACCCACAGGCATAACCGGACACACACGCAACCGGACTCTCACACACTCACACGGACACTCACAGGGATAAACACACACACAGACACACATCCATAGACACAAACTGTGATAAGGGAGACCATCTGAGGGGACACAGATGGCCTCCTGGACCCACAGGTATATATCAATATTTAAATATACATACATATTTATAAATATAACATATTTTTAAAAAATAAATAAATAAAATAAAAATATATATATATATATATATATATATATATATATATATATATATATATATATATATATATATATATATATATGTCGTACCTAGTAGCCAGAACGCACTTCTCAACCTACTATGCAAGGCCCGATTTGCCTAATAAGCCAAGTTTTCCTGAATTAATATATTTTCTCTAATTTTTTTCTTATGAAATGATAAAATTGTTCATTTCATTATGAATGAGTTAAGTTCTTTTCATTTGAGCTAAAACTAATGTTGATATATAACCGAACCTAACCAACCCTAAAATGGTTAACATAAATTGATTGGAATATGTATGTGGACGCTCAGTTAGTGTTACTGTAATTTATATGGTTAACGTTTGAATGACATAGTTTCCCCTCATTGTCACATTTTTTGTTACTATTTCGCTGTTCATTCTCACTCTCTCTGAATCCCGTGGAATAATTGTGCTCACGAGTGTTTGTTTAAGGTACGGTAACCATAGGCTTTTCACACAATAATTTGCAACTATTTAAGAAGAAACATTTCTAAAGATTATCTAAGTTTCTAATAAATATTCTTTTTCCTAACATACAAGTCAATCACACAGTACCTAACTTCAGTCAGAAACACTTTTCTTACTATATCTCGCAACGTCTTTTGCATATATATCCTATCTTAAAAAATAACAATTTTAATTCATAACTGGCAACCCCCCTCCCCTCCAGAGCTTTCAAGGCCACCAAACGTCATTCCTTTCCCTTAACCTCTCCCAAATTATCTTTTGCACCAATACACAAACTAGGGGGCTTTATTGCTGAGTGGACGTCGCTCCCGACTCGTAATCCTAGCTCATTCGATCCCCCGGTGATGGCACAAACGGAAATCAGCAGAGTTTCTATCATTCTGATGCCCTCTGTTACTTAGCAGTAAATATGTAAATGAGCGTTAGACAGCTGTTGCGGGCTCCTTCCTGGGTGTGTGTGTGTGTCTGTGTGTGTGGAATTTTTTTTTATTAGTTATTAATAATTGATTGATTGGCAGTTGAGAGGCGGGCCGAAAGGGCAGAGCTCAACCCTCGCAAGCACAACTAGGTGAACACAACTAGATAAATACTAACAAACCACGATCTCGTACAATCCACTACACACACAACCCGACCTCCCCCCAACTCCCGAAATCACTCTACCTAAGTCATTAAAAAATTAAAACAAATCAATTAATACACCAAAAATACTAACTATAAATAAAGGAACCAAATTTGAGACATACAGCGACTCCAGCGTGGTCTAGTCGGAAGAGAACGTGTTCTCATCTGGATAGATTGCGATCGAGCCTGTCGGAACGGGTGTGTAACTGCAGGGCACAAATATTTGTGTGTCCCCCTCCTGTAGCTGCCTCTGTTTCGACAGGTTTCCTGGATAGCTGGAATTGACCTGGCCCTTGGAAAGTGGGGAAGGGGTGAAATCCGTTGGGCCCACGGATGGATACCTTGGATCCATGGACTTAGGGCAGGTCTAATCACCTGGGATTCGAACCCACGGTGGGAATAAGGGAGGAGATATGGGGAGGGGAAGGGGAAGGATGTTTCCTGGAACCAAACCTTACATAAACCCGGACACTCTCACACACACACACACCCTCACCCGAACACTCTTAGGGGCACTCACACTCACACACACCCATAGACTGTGATAAGGGAGACCATCTGAGGGGACACAGATGGCCTCGTGGACCCACAGGCATAACCGGACACACACGCAACCGGACTCACACACTCACACGGACACTCACAGGGATAAACACACACACAGACACACATCCAGAGACACAAACTGTGATAAGGGAGACCATCTGAGGGGACACAGATGGCCTCGTGGACCCACAGGCATAACCGACACACACGCAACCGGACTCTCACACACTCATACGGACACTCACAGGGATAAACACACACACAGACACACATCCATAGACACAAACTGTGATAAGGGAAACCATCTGAGGGGACACAGATGGCCTCCTGGACCCACAGGTATATATCAATATTTAAATATACATACATATTTATAAATATAACATATTTTTAAAAAATAAATAAATAAAATAAAATATATATATATATATATATATATATATATATATATATATATATATATATATATATATATATATATATATATATATATATATATATATATATATATATATATATGTCGTACCTAGTAGCCAGAACGCACTTCTCAACCTACTATGCAAGGCCCGATTTGCCTAATAAGCCAAGTTTTCCTGAATTAATATATTTTCTCTAATTTTTTTCTTATGAAATGATAAAATTGTTCATTTCATTATGTATGAGTTAAGTTCTTTTCATTTGAGCTAAAACTAATGTAGATATATAACCGAACCTAACCAACCCTAAAATGGTTAACATAAATTGATTGGAATATGTATGTGGACGCTCAGTTAGTGTTACTGTAATTTATATGGTTAACGTTTGAATGACATAGTTTCCCCTCATTGTCACATTTTTTGTTACTATTTCGCTGTTCATTCTCACTCTCTCTGAATCCCGTGGACTAATTGTGCTCACGAGTGTTTGTTTAAGGTACGGTAACCATAGGCTTTTCACACAATAATTTGCAACTATTTAAGAAGAAACATTTCTAAAGATTATCTAAGTTTCTAATAAATATTCTTTTTCCTAACATACAAGTCAATCACACAGTACCTAACTTCAGTCAGAAACACTTTTCTTACTATATCTCGCAACGTCTTTTGCATATATATCCTATCTTAAAAAATAACAATTTTAATTCATAAATGGCAACCCCCCTCCCCTCCAGAGCTTTCAAGGCCACCAAACGTCATTCCTTTCCCTTAACCTCTCCCAAATTATCTTTTGCACCAATACACAAACTAGGGGGCTTTATTGCTGAGTGGTCGTCGCTCCCGACTCGTAATCCTAGCTCATTCGATCCCCCGGTGATGGCACAAACGGAAATCAGCAGAGTTTCTATCATTCTGATGCCCTCTGTTACTTAGCAGTAAATATGTAAATGAGCGTTAGACAGCTGTTGCGGGCTGCTTCCTGGGTGTGTGTGTGTGTCTGTGTGTGTTGAATTTTTTTTTTATTAGTTATTAATAATTGATTGATTGGCAGTTGAGAGGCGGGCCGAAAGAGCAGAGCTCAACCCTCGCAAGCACAACTAGGTGAACACAACTAGATAAATACTAACAAACCACGATCTCGTACAATCCACTACACACACAACCCGACCTCCCCCCAACTCCCTAAATCACTCTACCTAAGTCATTAAAAAATTAAAACAAATCAATTAATACACCAAAAATACTAACTATAAATAAAGGAACCAAATTTGAGACATACAGCGACTCCAGCGTGGTCTAGTCGGAAGAGAACGTGTTCTCATCTGGATAGATTGCGATCGAGCCTGTCGGAACGGGTGTGTAACTGCAGGGCACAAATATTTGTGTGTCCCCTCCTGTAGCTGCCTCTGTTTCGACAGGTTTCCTGGATAGCTGGAATTGACCTGGCCCTTGGAAAGTGGGGAAGGGGTGAAATCCTTTGGGCCCACGGATGGATACCTTGGATCCATGGACTTAGGGCAGGTCTAATCACCTGGGATTCGAACCCACGGTGGGAATAAGGGAGGAGATATGGGGAGGGGAAGGGGAAGGATGTTTCCTGGAACCAAACCTCACATAAACCCGGACACTCACACACACACACACCCTCACCCGAACACTCACAGGGGCACTCACACTCACACACACCCATAGACTGTGATAAGGGAGACCATCTGAGGGGACACAGATGGCCTCGTGGACCCACAGGCATAACCGGACACACACGCAACCGGACTCACACACTCACACGGACACTCACAGGGATAAACACACACACAGACACACATCCATAGACACAAACTGTGATAAGGGAGACCATCTGAGGGGACACAGATGGCCTCATGGACCCACAGGCATAACCGGACACACACGCAACCGGACTCTCACACACTCACACGGACACTCACAGGGATAAACACACACACAGACACACATCCATAGACACAAACTGTGATAAGGGAGACCATCTGAGGGGACACAGATGGCCTCCTGGACCCACAGGTATATATCAATATTTAAATATACATACATATTTATAAATATAACATATTTTTAAAAAAAAAATAAATAAAAAAAAAAAAATATATATATATATATATATATATATATATATATATATATATATATATATATATATATATATATATATATATATATATATGTATATATATATATATATATATATATATATATATATATATATATATATGTCGTACTTAGTAGCCAGAACTCACTTCTCAGCCTACAATTCAAGGCCCGATTTGCCTAATAAGCCAAGTTTTCCTGAATTAATATATTTACTATAATTTTTTTCGTATGAAATGATAAAGCTACCCTTTTCACTATGTATGAGGTCATTTTTTTTTATTGGAGTTAAAATTAACGTAGATATATGACCGAACCTAACCAACCCTACCTAACCTAACCTAACATATATATATAGGTAAGGTTAGGTTAGGTAGCCAAAAAAAGCTAGGTTAGGTTAGGTTAGGTAGGTTAGGTAGACGAAAAAACATTAATTCATGAAAACTTGGCTTATTAGGCAAATCGGGCCTTGAATAGTAGGCTGAGAAGTGAGTTCTGGCTACTAGGTACGACATATATATATATATATATGTCGTACCCAATAGCCAGAACGCACTTCTCAGCCTACTATTCAAGGCCCGATTTGCCTAATAAGCCAAGTTTTCATGAATTAATGTTTTTTCGTCTACCTAACCAACCAAACCTAACCTAACCTAGCTTTTTTTGGCTACCTAACCTAACCTTACCTATAAATATAGGTTAGGTTAGGTTAGGTAGGGTTGGTTAGGTTCGGTCATATATCTACGTTAATTTTAACTCCAATAAAAAAAAATTGACCTCATACATAGAGAAAAGGGTTGCTTTATCATTTCATAAGAAAAAAATTATAGTAAATATATTAATTCAGGAAAACTTGGCTTATTAGGCAAATCGGGCCTTGAATAGTAGGCTGAGAAGTGAGTTCTGGCTACTAGGTACGACATATATATATATATATATATATATATATATATATATATATATATATATATATATATATATATATATATATATATATATATATATATATATATATATATATATATATATATATATATGTCGTACCTAGTAGCCAGAACGCACTTCTCACCCTACTATGCAAGGCCCGATTTGCCTAATAAGCCAAGTTTTCCTGAATTAATATATTTTCTCTAATTTTTTTCTCATGAAATGATAAAATTGTTCATTTCATTATGTATGAGTTAAGTTCTTTTCATTTGAGTTAAAACTAATGTAGATATATAACCGAACCTAACCAACCCTAAAATGGTTAACATAAATTGATTGGAATATGTATGTGGACGCTCAGTTAGTGTTACTGTAATTTATATGGTTAACGTTTGAATGACATAGTTTCCCCTCATTGTCACATTTTTTGTTACTATTTCGCTGTTCATTCTCACTCTCTCTGAATCCCGTGGACTAATTGTGCTCACGAGTGTTTGTTTAAGGTACGGTAACCATAGGCTTTTCACACAATAATTTGCAACTATTTAAGAAGAAACATTTCTAAAGATTATCTAAGTTTCTAATAAATATTCTTTTTCCTAACATACAAGTCAATCACACAGTACCTAACTTCAGTCAGAAACACTTTTCTTACTATATCTCGCAACGTCTTTTGCATATATATCCTATCTTAAAAAATAACAATTTTAATTCATAACTGGCAACCCCCCTCCCCTCCAGAGCTTTCAAGGCCACCAAACGTCATTCCTTTCCCTTAACCTCTCCCAAATTATCTTTTGCACCAATACACAAACTAGGGGGCTTTATTGCTGAGTGGACGTCGCTCCCGACTCGTAATCCTAGCTCATTCGATCCCCCGGTGATGGCACAAACGGAAATCAGCAGAGTTTCTATCATTCTGATGCCCTCTGTTACTTAGCAGTAAATATGTAAATGAGCGTTAGACAGCTGTTGCGGGCTCCTTCCTGGGTGTGTGTGTGTGTCTGTGTGTGTGGAATTTTTTTTTATTAGTTATTAATAATTGATTGATTGGCAGTTGAGAGGCGGGCCGAAAGGGCAGAGCTCAACCCTCGCAAGCACAACTAGGTGAACACAACTAGATAAATACTAACAAACCACGATCTCGTACAATCCACTACACACACAACCCGACCTCCCCCCAACTCCCGAAATCACTCTACCTAAGTCATTAAAAAATTAAAACAAATCAATTAATACACCAAAAATACTAACTATAAATAAAGGAACCAAATTTGAGACATACAGCGACTCCAGCGTGGTCTAGTCGGAAGAGAACGTGTTCTCATCTGGATAGATTGCGATCGAGCCTGTCGGAACGGGTGTGTAACTGCAGGGCACAAATATTTGTGTGTCCCCCTCCTGTAGCTGCCTCTGTTTCGACAGGTTTCCTGGATAGCTGGAATTGACCTGGCCCTTGAAAAGTGGGGAAGGGGTGAAATCCGTTGGGCCCACGGATGGATACCTTGGATCCATGGACTTAGGGCAGGTCTAATCACCTGGGATTCGAACCCACGGTGGGAATAAGGGAGGAGATATGGGGAGGGGAAGGGGAAGGATGTTTCCTGGAACCAAACCTTACATAAACCCGGACACTCTCACACACACACACACCCTCACCCGAACACTCACAGGGGCACTCACACTCACACACACCCATAGACTGTGATAAGGGAAACCATCTGAGGGGACACAGATGGCCTCGTGGACCCACAGGCATAACCGGACACACACGCAACCGGACTCACACACTCACACGGACACTCACAGGGATAAACACACACACAGACACACATCCAGAGACACAAACTGTGATAAGGGAGACCATCTGAGGGGACACAGATGGCCTCGTGGACCCACAGGCATAACCGGACACACACGCAACCGGACTCTCACACACTCATACGGACACTCACAGGGATAAACACACACACAGACACACATCCATAGACACAAACTGTGATAAGGGAAACCATCTGAGGGGACACAGATGGCCTCCTGGACCCACAGGTATATATCAATATTTAAATATACATACATATTTATAAATATAACATATTTTTAAAAAATAAATAAATAAAATAAAATATATATATATATATATATATATATATATATATATATATATATATATATATATATATATATATATATATATATATATATATATGTCGTACCTAGTAGCCAGAACGCACTTCTCAACCTACTATGCAAGGCCCGATTTGCCTAATAAGCCAAGTTTTCCTGAATTAATATATTTTCTCTAATTTTTTTCTTATGAAATGATAAAATTGTTCATTTCATTATGTATGAGTTAAGTTCTTTTCATTTGAGCTAAAACTAATGTAGATATATAACCGAACCTAACCAACCCTAAAATGGTTAACATAAATTGATTGGAATATGTATGTGGACGCTCAGTTAGTGTTACTGTAATTTATATGGTTAACGTTTGAATGACATAGTTTCCCCTCATTGTCACATTTTTTGTTACTATTTCGCTGTTCATTCTCACTCTCTCTGAATCCCGTGGACTAATTGTGCTCACGAGTGTTTGTTTAAGGTACGGTAACCATAGGCTTTTCACACAATAATTTGCAACTATTTAAGAAGAAACATTTCTAAAGATTATCTAAGTTTCTAATAAATATTCTTTTTCCTAACATACAAGTCAATCACACAGTACCTAACTTCAGTCAGAAACACTTTTCTTACTATATCTCGCAACGTCTTTTGCATATATATCCTATCTTAAAAAATAACAATTTTAATTCATAAATGGCAACCCCCCTCCCCTCCAGAGCTTTCAAGGCCACCAAACGTCATTCCTTTCCCTTAACCTCTCCCAAATTATCTTTTGCACCAATACACAAACTAGGGGGCTTTATTGCTGAGTGGACGTCGCTCCCGACTCGTAATCCTAGCTCATTCGATCCCCCGGTGATGGCACAAACGGAAATCAGCAGAGTTTCTATCATTCTGATGCCCTCTGTTACTTAGCAGTAAATATGTAAATGAGCGTTAGACAGCTGTTGCGGGCTGCTTCCTGGGTGTGTGTGTGTGTCTGTGTGTGTTGAATTTTTTTTTATTAGTTATTAATAATTGATTGATTGGCAGTTGAGAGGCGGGCCGAAAGAGCAGAGCTCAACCCTCGCAAGCACAACTAGGTGAACACAACTAGATAAATACTAACAAACCACGATCTCGTACAATCCACTACACACACAACCCGACCTCCCCCCAACTCCCTAAATCACTCTACCTAAGTCATTAAAAAATTAAAACAAATCAATTAATACACCAAAAATACTAACTATAAATAAAGGAACCAAATTTGAGACATACAGCGACTCCAGCGTGGTCTAGTCGGAAGAGAACGTGTTCTCATCTGGATAGATTGCGATCGAGCCTGTCGGAACGGGTGTGTAACTGCAGGGCACAAATATTTGTGTGTCCCCTCCTGTAGCTGCCTCTGTTTCGACAGGTTTCCTGGATAGCTGGAATTGACCTGGCCCTTGGAAAGTGGGGAAGGGGTGAAATCCTTTGGGCCCACGGATGGATACCTTGGATCCATGGACTTAGGGCAGGTCTAATCACCTGGGATTCGAACCCACGGTGGGAATAAGGGAGGAGATATGGGGAGGGGAAGGGGAAGGATGTTTCCTGGAACCAAACCTCACATAAACCCGGACACTCACACACACACACACCCTCACCCGAACACTCACAGGGGCACTCACACTCACACACACCCATAGACTGTGATAAGGGAGCCCATCTGAGGGGACACAGATGGCCTCGTGGACCCACAGGCATAACCGGACACACACGCAACCGGACTCACACACTCACACGGACACTCACAGGGATAAACACACACACAGACACACATCCATAGACACAAACTGTGATAAGGGAGACCATCTGAGGGGACACAGATGGCCTCATGGACCCACAGGCATAACCGGACACACACGCAACCGGACTCTCACACACTCACACGGACACTCACAGGGATAAACACACACACAGACACACATCCATAGACACAAACTGTGATAAGGGAGACCATCTGAGGGGACACAGATGGCCTCCTGGACCCACAGGTATATATCAATATTTAAATATACATACATATTTATAAATATAACATATTTTTAAAAAATAAATAAATAAAATAAAATATATATATATATATATATATATATATATATATATATATATATATATATATATATATATATATATATATATATATATATATATATATATATATATGTCGTACTTAGTAGCCAGAACTCACTTCTCAGCCTACAATTCAAGGCCCGATTTGCCTAATAAGCCAAGTTTTCCTGAATTAATATATTTACTATAATTTTTTTCTTATGAAATGATAAAGCTACCCTTTTCACTATGTATGAGGTCATTTTTTTTTATTGGAGTTAAAATTAACGTAGATATATGACCGAACCTAACCAACCCTACCTAACCTAACCTAACATATATATATAGGTAAGGTTAGGTTAGGTAGCCAAAAAAAGCTAGGTTAGGTTAGGTTAGGTAGGTTAGGTAGACGAAAAAACATTAATTCATGAAAACTTGGCTTATTAGGCAAATCGGGCCTTGAATAGTAGGCTGAGAAGTGAGTTCTGGCTACTAGGTACGACATATATATATATATATATATATATATATATATATATATATATATATATATATATATATATATATATATATATATATATATATATATATATATATATATATATGTCGTACCTAGTAGCCAGAACGCACTTCTCAACCTACTATGCAAGGCCCGATTTGCCTAATAAGCCAAGTTTTCCTGAATTAATATATTTTCTATAATTTTTTTCTTATGAAATGATAAAATTGTTCATTTCATTATGTATGAGTTAAGTTCTTTTCATTTGAGTTAAAACTAATGTAGATATATAACCGAACCTAACCAACCCTAAAATGGTTAACATAAATTGATTGGAATATGTATGTGGACGCTCAGTTAGTGTTACTGTAATTTATATGGTTAACGTTTGAATGACATAGTTTCCCCTCATTGTCACATTTTTTGTTACTATTTCGCTGTTCATTCTCACTCTCACTGAATCCCGTGGACTAATTGTGCTCACGAGTGTTTGTTTAAGGTACGGTAACCATAGGCTTTTCACACAATAATTTGCAACTATTTAAGAAGAAACATTTCTAAAGATTATCTAAGTTTCTAATAAATATTCTTTTTCCTAACATACAAGTCAATCACACAGTACCTAACTTCAGTCAGAAACACTTTTCTTACTATATCTCGCAACGTCTTTTGCATATATATCCTATCTTAAAAAATAACAATTTTAATTCATAAATGGCAACCCCCCTCCCCTCCAGAGCTTTCAAGGCCACCAAACGTCATTCCTTTCCCTTAACCTCTCCCAAATTATCTTTTGCACCAATACACAAACTAGGGGGCTTTATTGCTGAGTGGACGTCGCTCCCGACTCGTAATCCTAGCTCATTCGATCCCCCGGTGATGGCACAAACGGAAATCAGCAGAGTTTCTATCATTCTGATGCCCTCTGTTACTTAGCAGTAAATATGTAAATGAGCGTTAGACAGCTGTTGCGGGCTGCTTCCTGGGTGTGTGTGTGTGTCTGTGTGTGTTGAATTTTTTTTTTATTAGTTATTAATAATTGATTGATTGGCAGTTGAGAGGCGGGCCGAAAGAGCAGAGCTCAACCCTCGCAAGCACAACTAGGTGAACACAACTAGATAAATACTAACAAACCACGATCTCGTACAATCCACTACACACACAACCCGACCTCCCCCCAACTCCCTAAATCACTCTACCTAAGTCATTAAAAAATTAAAACAAATCAATTAATACACCAAAAATACTAACTATAAATAAAGGAACCAAATTTGAGACATACAGCGACTCCAGCGTGGTCTAGTCGGAAGAGAACGTGTTCTCATCTGGATAGATTGCGATCGAGCCTGTCGGAACGGGTGTGTAACTGCAGGGCACAAATATTTGTGTGTCCCCTCCTGTAGCTGCCTCTGTTTCGACAGGTTTCCTGGATAGCTGGAATTGACCTGGCCCTTGGAAAGTGGGGAAGGGGTGAAATCCTTTGGGCCCACGGATGGATACCTTGGATCCATGGACTTAGGGCAGGTCTAATCACCTGGGATTCGAACCCACGGTGGGAATAAGGGAGGAGATATGGGGAGGGGAAGGGGAAGGATGTTTCCTGGAACCAAACCTCACATAAACCCGGACACTCACACACACACACACCCTCACCCGAACACTCACAGGGGCACTCACACTCACACACACCCATAGACTGTGATAAGGGAGACCATCTGAGGGGACACAGATGGCCTCGTGGACCCACAGGCATAACCGGACACACACGCAACCGGACTCACACACTCACACGGACACTCACAGGGATAAACACACACACAGACACACATCCATAGACACAAACTGTGATAAGGGAGACCATCTGAGGGGACACAGATGGCCTCATGGACCCACAGGCATAACCGGACACACACGCAACCGGACTCTCACACACTCACACGGACACTCACAGGGATAAACACACACACAGACACACATCCATAGACACAAACTGTGATAAGGGAGACCATCTGAGGGGACACAGATGGCCTCCTGGACCCACAGGTATATATCAATATTTAAATATACATACATATTTATAAATATAACATATTTTTAAAAAATAAATAAATAAAATAAAATATATATATATATATATATATATATATATATATATATATATATATATATATATATATATATATATATGTCGTACTTAGTAGCCAGAACTCACTTCTCAGCCTACAATTCAAGGCCCGATTTGCCTAATAAGCCAAGTTTTCCTGAATTAATATATTTACTATAATTTTTTTCTTATGAAATGATAAAGCTACCCTTTTCACTATGTATGAGGTCATTTTTTTTTATTGGAGTTAAAATTAACGTAGATATATGACCGAACCTAACCAACCCTACCTAACCTAACCTAACATATATATATAGGTAAGGTTAGGTTAGGTAGCCAAAAAAAGCTAGGTTAGGTTAGGTTAGGTAGGTTAGGTAGACGAAAAAACATTAATTCATGAAAACTTGGCTTATTAGGCAAATCGGGCCTTGAATAGTAGGCTGAGAAGTGAGTTCTGGCTACTAGGTACGACATATATATATATATATATATATATATATATATATATATATATATATATATATATATATATATATATATATATATATATATATATATATATATATATATATATATATATATATATATATGTACCTAGTAGCCAGAACGCACTTCTCAACCTACTATGCAAGGCCCGATTTGCCTAATAAGCCAAGTTTTCCTGAATTAATATATTTTCTATAATTTTTTTCTTATGAAATGATAAAATTGTTCATTTCATTATGTATGAGTTAAGTTCTTTTCATTTGAGTTAAAACTAATGTAGATATATAACCGAACCTAACCAACCCTAAAATGGTTAACATAAATTGATTGGAATATGTATGTGGACGCTCAGTTAGTGTTACTGTAATTTATATGGTTAACGTTTGAATGACATAGTTTCCCCTCATTGTCACATTTTTTGTTACTATTTCGCTGTTCATTCTCACTCTCACTGAATCCCGTGGACTAATTGTGCTCACGAGTGTTTGTTTAAGGTACGGTAACCATAGGCTTTTCACACAATAATTTGCAACTATTTAAGAAGAAACATTTCTAAAGATTATCTAAGTTTCTAATAAATATTCTTTTTCCTAACATACAAGTCAATCACACAGTACCTAACTTCAGTCAGAAACACTTTTCTTACTATATCTCGCAACGTCTTTTGCATATATATCCTATCTTAAAAAATAACAATTTTAATTCATAACTGGCAACCCCCCTCCCCTCCAGAGCTTTCAAGGCCACCAAACGTCATTCCTTTCCCTTAACCTCTCCCAAATTATCTCTTGCACCAATACACAAACTAGGGGGCTTTATTGCTGAGTGGACGTCGCTCCCGACTCGTAATCCTAGCTCATTCGATCCCCCGGTGATGGCACAAACGGAAATCAGCAGAGTTTCTATCATTCTGATGCCCTCTGTTACTTAGCAGTAAATATGTAAATGAGCGTTAGACAGCTGTTGCGGGCTGCTTCCTGGGTGTGTGTGTGTGTCTGTGTGTGAGTAGAATTTTTTTTTATTAGTTATTAATAATTGATTGATTGGCAGTTGAGAGGCGGGCCGAAAGAGCAGAGCTCAACCCTCGCAAGCACAACTAGGTGAACACAACTAGATAAATACTAACAAACCACGATCTCGTACAATCCACTACACACACAACCCTACCTCCCCCCAACTCCCTAAATCACTCTACCTAAGTCATTAAAAAATTAAAACAAATCAATTAATACACCAAAAATACTAACTATAAATAAAGAAACCAAATTTGAGACATACAGCGACTCCAGCGTGGTCTAGTCGGAAGAGAACGTGTTCTCATCTGGATAGATTGCGATCGAGCCTGTCGGAACGGGTGTGTAACTGCAGGGCACAAATATTTGTGTGTCCCCTCCTGTAGCTGCCTCTGTTTCGACAGGTTTCCTGGATAGCTGGAATTGACCTGGCCCTTGGAAAGTGGGGAAGGGGTGAAATCCTTTGGGCCCACGGATGGATACCTTGGATCCATGGACTTAGGGCAGGTCTAATCACCTGGGATTCGAACCCACGGTGGGAATAAGGGAGGAGATATGGGGAGGGGAAGGGGAAGGATGTTTCCTGGAACCAAACCTCACATAAACCCGGACACTCACACACACACACACCCTCACCCGAACACTCACAGGGGCACTCACACTCACACACACCCATAGACTGTGATAAGGGAGACCATCTGAGGGGACACAGATGGCCTCGTGGACCCACAGGCATAACCGGACACACACGCAACCGGAATCACACACTCACACGGACACTCACAGGGATAAACACACACACAGACACACATCCATAGACACAAACTGTGATAAGGGAGACCATCTGAGGGGACACAGATGGCCTCATGGACCCACAGGCATAACCGGACACACACGCAACCGGACTCTCACACACTCACACGGACACTCACAGGGATAAACACACACACAGACACACATCCATAGACACAAACTGTGATAAGGGAGACCATCTGAGGGGACACAGATGGCCTCCTGGACCCACAGGTATATATCAATATTTAAATATACATACATATTTATAAATATAACATATTTTTAAAAAATAAATAAATAAAATAAAATATATATATATATATATATATATATATATATATATATATATATATATATATATATATATATATATATATATATATATATATATATATATATGTCGTACCTAGTAGCCAGAACGCACTTCTCAACCTACTATGCAAGGCCCGATTTGCCTAATAAGCCAAGTTTTCCTGAATTAATATATTTTCTCTAATTTTTTTCTTATGAAATGATAAAATTGTTCATTTCATTATGTATGAGTTAAGTTCTTTTCATTTGAGTTAAAACTAATGTAGATATATAACCGAACCTAACCAACCCTAAAATGGTTAACATAAATTGATTGGAATATGTATGTGGACGCTCAGTTAGTGTTACTGTAATTTATATGGTTAACGTTTGAATGACATAGTTTCCCCTCATTGTCACATTTTTTGTTACTATTTCGCTGTTCATTCTCACTCTCTCTGAATCCCGTGGACTAATTGTGCTCACGAGTGTTTGTTTAAGGTACGGTAACCATAGGCTTTTCACACAATAATTTGCAACTATTTGCGAAGAAACATTTCTATAGATTATCTAAGTTTCTAATAAATATTCTTTTTCCTAACATACAAGTCAATCACACAGTACCTAACTTCAGTCAGAAACACTTTTCTTACTATATCTCGCAACGTCTTTTGCATATATATCCTATCTTAAAAAATAACAATTTTAATTCATAACTGGCAACCCCCCTCCCCTCCAGAGCTTTCAAGGCCACCAAACGTCATTCCTTTCCCTTAACCTCTCCCAAATTATCTTTTGCACCAATACACAAACTAGGGGGCTTTATTGCTGAGTGGACGTCGCTCCCGACTCGTAATCCTAGCTCATTCGATCCCCCGGTGATGGCACAAACGGAAATCAGCAGAGTTTCTATCATTCTGATGCCCTCTGTTACTTAGCAGTATATATGTAAATGAGCGTTAGACAGCTGTTGCGGGCTGCTTCCTGGGTGTGTGTGTGTGTCTGTGTGTGTTGAATTTTTTTTTTATTAGTTATTAATAATTGATTGATTGGCAGTTGAGAGGCGGGCCGAAAGAGCAGAGCTCAACCCTCGCAAGCACAACTAGGTGAACACAACTAGATAAATACTAACAAACCACGATCTCGTACAATCCACTACACACACAACCCGACCTCCCCCCAACTCCCTAAATCACTCTACCTAAGTCATTAAAAAATTAAAACAAATCAATTAATACACCAAAAATACTAACTATAAATAAAGGAACCAAATTTGAGACATACAGCGACTCCAGCGTGGTCTAGTCGGAAGAGAACGTGTTCTCATCTGGATAGATTGCGATCGAGCCTGTCGGAACGGGTGTGTAACTGCAGGGCACAAATATTTGTGTGTCCCCTCCTGTAGCTGCCTCTGTTTCGACAGGTTTCCTGGATAGCTGGAATTGACCTGGCCCTTGGAAAGTGGGGAAGGGGTGAAATCCTTTGGGCCCACGGATGGATACCTTGGATCCATGGACTTAGGGCAGGTCTAATCACCTGGGATTCGAACCCACGGTGGGAATAAGGGAGGAGATATGGGGAGGGGAAGGGGAAGGATGTTTCCTGGAACCAAACCTCACATAAACCCGGACACTCACACACACACACACCCTCACCCGAACACTCACAGGGGCACTCACACTCACACACACCCATAGACTGTGATAAGGGAGACCATCTGAGGGGACACAGATGGCCTCGTGGACCCACAGGCATAACCGGACACACACGCAACCGGACTCACACACTCACACGGACACTCACAGGGATAAACACACACACAGACACACATCCATAGACACAAACTGTGATAAGGGAGACCATCTGAGGGGACACAGATGGCCTCATGGACCCACAGGCATAACCGGACACACACGCAACCGGACTCTCACACACTCACACGGACACTCACAGGGATAAACACACACACAGACACACATCCATAGACACAAACTGTGATAAGGGAGACCATCTGAGGGGACACAGATGGCCTCCTGGACCCACAGGTATATATCAATATTTAAATATACATACATATTTATAAATATAACATATTTTTAAAAAATAAATAAATAAAATAAAATATATATATATATATATATATATATATATATATATATATATATATATATATATATATATATATATATATATATATGTCGTACCTAGTAGCCAGAACGCACTTCTCAACCTACTATGCAAGGCCCGATTTGCCTAATAAGCCAAGTTTTCCTGAATTAATATATTTTCTCTAATTTTTTTCTTATGAAATGATAAAATTGTTCATTTCATTATGTATGAGTTAAGTTCTTTTCATTTGAGTTAAAACTAATGTAGATATATAACCGAACCTAACCAACCCTAAAATGGTTAACATAAATTGATTGGAATATGTATGTGGACGCTCAGTTAGTGTTACTGTAATTTATATGGTTAACGTTTGAATGACATAGTTTCCCCTCATTGTCACATTTTTTGTTACTATTTCGCTGTTCATTCTCACTCTCTCTGAATCCCGTGGACTAATTGTGCTCACGAGTGTTTGTTTAAGGTACGGTAACCATAGGCTTTTCACACAATAATTTGCAACTATTTGCGAAGAAACATTTCTATAGATTATCTAAGTTTCTAATAAATATTCTTTTTCCTAACATACAAGTCAATCACACAGTACCTAACTTCAGTCAGAAACACTTTTCTTACTATATCTCGCAACGTCTTTTGCATATATATCCTATCTTAAAAAATAACAATTTTAATTCATAACTGGCAACCCCCCTCCCCTCCAGAGCTTTCAAGGCCACCAAACGTCATTCCTTTCCCTTAACCTCTCCCAAATTATCTTTTGCACCAATACACAAACTAGGGGGCTTTATTGCTGAGTGGACGTCGCTCCCGACTCGTAATCCTAGCTCATTCGATCCCCCGGTGATGGCACAAACGGAAATCAGCAGAGTTTCTATCATTCTGATGCCCTCTGTTACTTAGCAGTAAATATGTAAATGAGCGTTAGACAGCTGTTGCGGGCTGCTTCCTGGGTGTGTGTGTGTGTGTCTGTGTGTGTTGAATTTTTTTTTTATTAGTTATTAATAATTGATTGATTGGCAGTTGAGAGGCGGGCCGAAAGAGCAGAGCTCAACCCTCGCAAGCACAACTAGGTGAACACAACTAGATAAATACTAACAAACCACGATCTCGTACAATCCACTACACACACAACCCGACCTCCCCCCAACTCCCTAAATCACTCTACCTAAGTCATTAAAAAATTAAAACAAATCAATTAATACACCAAAAATACTAACTATAAATAAAGGAACCAAATTTGAGACATACAGCGACTCCAGCGTGGTCTAGTCGGAAGAGAACGTGTTCTCATCTGGATAGATTGCGATCGAGCCTGTCGGAACGGGTGTGTAACTGCAGGGCACAAATATTTGTGTGTCCCCTCCTGTAGCTGCCTCTGTTTCGACAGGTTTCCTGGATAGCTGGAATTGACCTGGCCCTTGGAAAGTGGGGAAGGGGTGAAATCCTTTGGGCCCACGGATGGATACCTTGGATCCATGGACTTAGGGCAGGTCTAATCACCTGGGATTCGAACCCACGGTGGGAATAAGGGAGGAGATATGGGGAGGGGAAGGGGAAGGATGTTTCCTGGAACCAAACCTCACATAAACCCGGACACTCACACACACACACACCCTCACCCGAACACTCACAGGGGCACTCACACTCACACACACCCATAGACTGTGATAAGGGAGACCATCTGAGGGGACACAGATGGCCTCGTGGACCCACAGGCATAACCGGACACACACGCAACCGGACTCACACACTCACACGGACACTCACAGGGATAAACACACACACAGACACACATCCATAGACACAAACTGTGATAAGGGAGACCATCTGAGGGGACACAGATGGCCTCATGGACCCACAGGCATAACCGGACACACACGCAACCGGACTCTCACACACTCACACGGACACTCACAGGGATAAACACACGCACAGACACACATCCATAGACACAAACTGTGATAAGGGAGACCATCTGAGGGGACACAGATGGCCTCCTGGACCCACAGGTATATATCAATATTTAAATATACATACATATTTATAAATATAACATATTTTTAAAAAATAAATAAATAAAATAAAATATATATATATATATATATATATATATATATATATATATATATATATATATATATATATATATATATATATATATATATATGTCGTACCTAGTAGCCAGAACGCACTTCTCAACCTACTATGCAAGGCCCGATTTGCCTAATAAGCCAAGTTTTCCTGAATTAATATATTTTCTCTAATTTTTTTCTTATGAAATGATAAAATTGTTCATTTCATTATGTATGAGTTAAGTTCTTTTCATTTGAGTTAAAACTAATGTAGATATATAACCGAACCTAACCAACCCTAAAATGGTTAACATAAATTGATTGGAATATGTATGTGGACGCTCAGTTAGTGTTACTGTAATTTATATGGTTAACGTTTGAATGACATAGTTTCCCCTCATTGTCACATTTTTTGTTACTATTTCGCTGTTCATTCTCACTCTCTCTGAATCCCGTGGACTAATTGTGCTCACGAGTGTTTGTTTAAGGTACGGTAACCATAGGCTTTTCACACAATAATTTGCAACTATTTGCGAAGAAACATTTCTATAGATTATCTAAGTTTCTAATAAATATTCTTTTTCCTAACATACAAGTCAATCACACAGTACCTAACTTCAGTCAGAAACACTTTTCTTACTATATCTCGCAACGTCTTTTGCATATATATCCTATCTTAAAAAATAACAATTTTAATTCATAACTGGCAACCCCCCTCCCCTCCAGAGCTTTCAAGGCCACCAAACGTCATTCCTTTCCCTTAACCTCTCCCAAATTATCTTTTGCACCAATACACAAACTAGGGGGCTTTATTGCTGAGTGGACGTCGCTCCCGACTCGTAATCCTAGCTCATTCGATCCCCCGGTGATGGCACAAACGGAAATCAGCAGAGTTTCTATCATTCTGATGCCCTCTGTTACTTAGCAGTAAATATGTAAATGAGCGTTAGACAGCTGTTGCGGGCTGCTTCCTGGGTGTGTGTGTGTGTGTCTGTGTGTGTTGAATTTTTTTTTTATTAGTTATTAATAATTGATTGATTGGCAGTTGAGAGGCGGGCCGAAAGAGCAGAGCTCAACCCTCGCAAGCACAACTAGGTGAACACAACTAGATAAATACTAACAAACCACGATCTCGTACAATCCACTACACACACAACCCGACCTCCCCCCAACTCCCTAAATCACTCTACCTAAGTCATTAAAAAATTAAAACAAATCAATTAATACACCAAAAATACTAACTATAAATAAAGGAACCAAATTTGAGACATACAGCGACTCCAGCGTGGTCTAGTCGGAAGAGAACGTGTTCTCATCTGGATAGATTGCGATCGAGCCTGTCGGAACGGGTGTGTAACTGCAGGGCACAAATATTTGTGTGTCCCCTCCTGTAGCTGCCTCTGTTTCGACAGGTTTCCTGGATAGCTGGAATTGACCTGGCCCTTGGAAAGTGGGGAAGGGGTGAAATCCTTTGGGCCCACGGATGGATACCTTGGATCCATGGACTTAGGGCAGGTCTAATCACCTGGGATTCGAACCCACGGTGGGAATAAGGGAGGAGATATGGGGAGGGGAAGGGGAAGGATGTTTCCTGGAACCAAACCTCACATAAACCCGGACACTCACACACACACACACCCTCACCCGAACACTCACAGGGGCACTCACACTCACACACACCCATAGACTGTGATAAGGGAGACCATCTGAGGGGACACAGATGGCCTCGTGGACCCACAGGCATAACCGGACACACACGCAACCGGACTCACACACTCACACGGACACTCACAGGGATAAACACACACACAGACACACATCCATAGACACAAACTGTGATAAGGGAGACCATCTGAGGGGACACAGATGGCCTCATGGACCCACAGGCATAACCGGACACACACGCAACCGGACTCTCACACACTCACACGGACACTCACAGGGATAAACACACACACAGACACACATCCATAGACACAAACTGTGATAAGGGAGACCATCTGAGGGGACACAGATGGCCTCCTGGACCCACAGGTATATATCAATATTTAAATATACATACATATTTATAAATATAACATATTTTTAAAAAATAAATAAATAAAATAAAATATATATATATATATATATATATATAGATATATATATATATATATATATATATATATATATATATATATATATATATATATATATATATATATATATATATATATATGTCGTACCTAGTAGCCAGAACGCACTTCTCAACCTACTATGCAAGGCCCGATTTGCCTAATAAGCCAAGTTTTCCTGAATTAATATATTTTCTCTAATTTTTTTCTTATGAAATGATAAAATTGTTCATTTCATTATGTATGAGTTAAGTTCTTTTCATTTGAGTTAAAACTAATGTAGATATATAACCGAACCTAACCAACCCTAAAATGGTTAACATAAATTGATTGGAATATGTATGTGGACGCTCAGTTAGTGTTACTGTAATTTATATGGTTAACGTTTGAATGACATAGTTTCCCCTCATTGTCACATTTTTTGTTACTATTTCGCTGTTCATTCTCGCTCTCTCTGAATCCCGTGGACTAATTGTGCTCACGAGTGTTTGTTTAAGGTACGGTAACCATAGGCTTTTCACACAATAATTTGCAACTATTTGCGAAGAAACATTTCTATAGATTATCTAAGTTTCTAATAAATATTCTTTTTCCTAACATACAAGTCAATCACACAGTACCTAACTTCAGTCAGAAACACTTTTCTTACTATATCTCGCAACGTCTTTTGCATATATATCCTATCTTAAAAAATAACAATTTTAATTCATAACTGGCAACCCCCCTCCCCTCCAGAGCTTTCAAGGCCACCAAACGTCATTCCTTTCCCTTAACCTCTCCCAAATTATCTTTTGCACCAATACACAAACTAGGGGGCTTTATTGCTGAGTGGACGTCGCTCCCGACTCGTAATCCTAGCTCATTCGATCCCCCGGTGATGGCACAAACGGAAATCAGCAGAGTTTCTATCATTCTGATGCCCTCTGTTACTTAGCAGTAAATATGTAAATGAGCGTTAGACAGCTGTTGCGGGCTGCTTCCTGGGTGTGTGTGTGTGTGTCTGTGTGTGTTGAATTTTTTTTTTATTAGTTATTAATAATTGATTGATTGGCAGTTGAGAGGCGGGCCGAAAGAGCAGAGCTCAACCCTCGCAAGCACAACTAGGTGAACACAACTAGATAAATACTAACAAACCACGATCTCGTACAATCCACTACACACACAACCCGACCTCCCCCCAACTCCCTAAATCACTCTACCTAAGTCATTAAAAAATTAAAACAAATCAATTAATACACCAAAAATACTAACTATAAATAAAGGAACCAAATTTGAGACATACAGCGACTCCAGCGTGGTCTAGTCGGAAGAGAACGTGTTCTCATCTGGATAGATTGCGATCGAGCCTGTCGGAACGGGTGTGTAACTGCAGGGCACAAATATTTGTGTGTCCCCTCCTGTAGCTGCCTCTGTTTCGACAGGTTTCCTGGATAGCTGGAATTGACCTGGCCCTTGGAAAGTGGGGAAGGGGTGAAATCCTTTGGGCCCACGGATGGATACCTTGGATCCATGGACTTAGGGCAGGTCTAATCACCTGGGATTCGAACCCACGGTGGGAATAAGGGAGGAGATATGGGGAGGGGAAGGGGAAGGATGTTTCCTGGAACCAAACCTCACATAAACCCGGACACTCACACACACACACACCCTCACCCGAACACTCACAGGGGCACTCACACTCACACACACCCATAGACTGTGATAAGGGAGACCATCTGAGGGGACACAGATGGCCTCGTGGACCCACAGGCATAACCGGACACACACGCAACCGGACTCACACACTCACACGGACACTCACAGGGATAAACACACACACAGACACACATCCATAGACACAAACTGTGATAAGGGAGACCATCTGAGGGGACACAGATGGCCTCATGGACCCACAGGCATAACCGGACACACACGCAACCGGACTCTCACACACTCACACGGACACTCACAGGGATAAACACACACACAGACACACATCCATAGACACAAACTGTGATAAGGGAGACCATCTGAGGGGACACAGATGGCCTCCTGGACCCACAGGTATATATCAATATTTAAATATACATACATATTTATAAATATAACATATTTTTAAAAAATATATAAATAAAATAAAATATATATATATATATATATATATATATATATATATATATATATATATATATATATATATATATATATATATATATATATATATATATATATATATGTCGTACCTAGTAGCCAGAACGCACTTCTCAACCTACTATGCAAGGCCCGATTTGCCTAATAAGCCAAGTTTTCCTGAATTAATATATTTTCTCTAATTTTTTTCTTATGAAATGATAAAATTGTTCATTTCATTATGTATGAGTTAAGTTCTTTTCATTTGAGTTAAAACTAATGTAGATATATAACCGAACCTAATCAACCCTAAAATGGTTAACATAAATTGATTGGAATATGTATGTGGACGCTCAGTTAGTGTTACTGTAATTTATATGGTTAACGTTTGAATGACATAGTTTCCCCTCATTGTCACATTTTTTGTTACTATTTCGCTGTTCATTCTCACTCTCTCTGAATCCCGTGGACTAATTGTGCTCACGAGTGTTTGTTTAAGGTACGGTAACCATAGGCTTTTCACACAATAATTTGCAACTATTTGCGAAGAAACATTTCTATAGATTATCTAAGTTTCTAATAAATATTCTTTTTCCTAACATACAAGTCAATCACACAGTACCTAACTTCAGTCAGAAACACTTTTCTTACTATATCTCGCAACGTCTTTTGCATATATATCCTATCTTAAAAAATAACAATTTTAATTCATAACTGGCAACCCCCCTCCCCTCCAGAGCTTTCAAGGCCACCAAACGTCATTCCTTTCCCTTAACCTCTCCCAAATTATCTTTTGCACCAATACACAAACTAGGGGGCTTTATTGCTGAGTGGACGTCGCTCCCGACTCGTAATCCTAGCTCATTCGATCCCCCGGTGATGGCACAAACGGAAATCAGCAGAGTTTCTATCATTCTGATGCCCTCTGTTACTTAGCAGTAAATATGTAAATGAGCGTTAGACAGCTGTTGCGGGCTGCTTCCTGGGTGTGTGTGTGTGTCTGTGTGTGTTGAATTTTTTTTTTATTAGTTATTAATAATTGATTGATTGGCAGTTGAGAGGCGGGCCGAAAGAGCAGAGCTCAACCCTCGCAAGCACAACTAGGTGAACACAACTAGATAAATACTAACAAACCACGATCTCGTACAATCCACTACACACACAACCCGACCTCCCCCCAACTCCCTAAATCACTCTACCTAAGTCATTAAAAAATTAAAACAAATCATTTAATACACCAAAAATACTAACTATAAATAAAGGAACCAAATTTGAGACATACAGCGACTCCAGCGTGGTCTAGTCGGAAGAGAACGTGTTCTCATCTGGATAGATTGCGATCGAGCCTGTCGGAACGGGTGTGTAACTGCAGGGCACAAATATTTGTGTGTCCCCTCCTGTAGCTGCCTCTGTTTCGACAGGTTTCCTGGATAGCTGGAATTGACCTGGCCCTTGGAAAGTGGGGAAGGGGTGAAATCCTTTGGGCCCACGGATGGATACCTTGGATCCATGGACTTAGGGCAGGTCTAATCACCTGGGATTCGAACCCACGGTGGGAATAAGGGAGGAGATATGGGGAGGGGAAGGGGAAGGATGTTTCCTGGAACCAAACCTCACATAAACCCGGACACTCACACACACACACACCCTCACCCGAACACTCACAGGGGCACTCACACTCACACACACCCATAGACTGTGATAAGGGAGACCATCTGAGGGGACACAGATGGCCTCGTGGACCCACAGGCATAACCGGACACACACGCAACCGGACTCACACACTCACACGGACACTCACAGGGATAAACACACACACAGACACACATCCATAGACACAAACTGTGATAAGGGAGACCATCTGAGGGGACACAGATGGCCTCATGGACCCACAGGCATAACCGGACACACACGCAACCGGACTCTCACACACTCACACGGACACTCACAGGGATAAACACACACACAGACACACATCCATAGACACAAACTGTGATAAGGGAGACCATCTGAGGGGACACAGATGGCCTCCTGGACCCACAGGTATATATCAATATTTAAATATACATACATATTTATAAATATAACATATTTTTAAAAAATATATAAATAAAATAAAATATATATATATATATATATATATATATATATATATATATATATATATATATATATATATATATATATATGTCGTACCTAGTAGCCAGAACGCACTTCTCAACCTACTATGCAAGGCCCGATTTGCCTAATAAGCCAAGTTTTCCTGAATTAATATATTTTCTCTAATTTTTTTCTTATGAAATGATAAAATTGTTCATTTCATTATGTATGAGTTAAGTTCTTTTCATTTGAGTTAAAACTAATGTAGATATATAACCGAACCTAATCAACCCTAAAATGGTTAACATAAATTGATTGGAATATGTATGTGGACGCTCAGTTAGTGTTACTGTAATTTATATGGTTAACGTTTGAATGACATAGTTTCCCCTCATTGTCACATTTTTTGTTACTATTTCGCTGTTCATTCTCACTCTCTCTGAATCCCGTGGACTAATTGTGCTCACGAGTGTTTGTTTAAGGTACGGTAACCATAGGCTTTTCACACAATAATTTGCAACTATTTGCGAAGAAACATTTCTATAGATTATCTAAGTTTCTAATAAATATTCTTTTTCCTAACATACAAGTCAATCACACAGTACCTAACTTCAGTCAGAAACACTTTTCTTACTATATCTCGCAACGTCTTTTGCATATATATCCTATCTTAAAAAATAACAATTTTAATTCATAACTGGCAACCCCCCTCCCCTCCAGAGCTTTCAAGGCCACCAAACGTCATTCCTTTCCCTTAACCTCTCCCAAATTATCTTTTGCACCAATACACAAACTAGGGGGCTTTATTGCTGAGTGGACGTCGCTCCCGACTCGTAATCCTAGCTCATTCGATCCCCCGGTGATGGCACAAACGGAAATCAGCAGAGTTTCTATCATTCTGATGCCCTCTGTTACTTAGCAGTAAATATGTAAATGAGCGTTAGACAGCTGTTGCGGGCTGCTTCCTGGGTGTGTGTGTGTGTCTGTGTGTGTTGAATTTTTTTTTTATTAGTTATTAATAATTGATTGATTGGCAGTTGAGAGGCGGGCCGAAAGAGCAGAGCTCAACCCTCGCAAGCACAACTAGGTGAACACAACTAGATAAATACTAACAAACCACGATCTCGTACAATCCACTACACACACAACCCGACCTCCCCCCAACTCCCTAAATCACTCTACCTAAGTCATTAAAAAATTAAAACAAATCATTTAATACACCAAAAATACTAACTATAAATAAAGGAACCAAATTTGAGACATACAGCGACTCCAGCGTGGTCTAGTCGGAAGAGAACGTGTTCTCATCTGGATAGATTGCGATCGAGCCTGTCGGAACGGGTGTGTAACTGCAGGGCACAAATATTTGTGTGTCCCCTCCTGTAGCTGCCTCTGTTTCGACAGGTTTCCTGGATAGCTGGAATTGACCTGGCCCTTGGAAAGTGGGGAAGGGGTGAAATCCTTTGGGCCCACGGATGGATACCTTGGATCCATGGACTTAGGGCAGGTCTAATCACCTGGGATTCGAACCCACGGTGGGAATAAGGGAGGAGATATGGGGAGGGGAAGGGGAAGGATGTTTCCTGGAACCAAACCTCACATAAACCCGGACACTCACACACACACACACCCTCACCCGAACACTCACAGGGGCACTCACACTCACACACACCCATAGACTGTGATAAGGGAGACCATCTGAGGGGACACAGATGGCCTCGTGGACCCACAGGCATAACCGGACACACACGCAACCGGACTCACACACTCACACGGACACTCACAGGGATAAACACACACACAGACACACATCCATAGACACAAACTGTGATAAGGGAGACCATCTGAGGGGACACAGATGGCCTCATGGACCCACAGGCATAACCGGACACACACGCAACCGGACTCTCACACACTCACACGGACACTCACAGGGATAAACACACACACAGACACACATCCATAGACACAAACTGTGATAAGGGAGACCATCTGAGGGGACACAGATGGCCTCCTGGACCCACAGGTATATATCAATATTTAAATATACATACATATTTATAAATATAACATATTTTTAAAAAATATATAAATAAAATAAAATATATATATATATATATATATATATATATATATATATATATATATATATATATATATATATATGTCGTACCTAGTAGCCAGAACGCACTTCTCAACCTACTATGCAAGGCCCGATTTGCCTAATAAGCCAAGTTTTCCTGAATTAATATATTTTCTCTAATTTTTTTCTTATGAAATGATAAAATTGTTCATTTCATTATGTATGAGTTAAGTTCTTTTCATTTGAGTTAAAACTAATGTAGATATATAACCGAACCTAACCAACCCTAAAATGGTTAACATAAATTGATTGGAATATGTATGTGGACGCTCAGTTAGTGTTACTGTAATTTATATGGTTAACGTTTGAATGACATAGTTTCCCCTCATTGTCACATTTTTTGTTACTATTTCGCTGTTCATTCTCACTCTCTCTGAATCCCGTGGACTAATTGTGCTCACGAGTGTTTGTTTAAGGTACGGTAACCATAGGCTTTTCACACAATAATTTGCAACTATTTGCGAAGAAACATTTCTATAGATTATCTAAGTTTCTAATAAATATTCTTTTTCCTAACATACAAGTCAATCACACAGTACCTAACTTCAGTCAGAAACACTTTTCTTACTATATCTCGCAACGTCTTTTGCATATATATCCTATCTTAAAAAATAACAATTTTAATTCATAACTGGCAACCCCCCTCCCCTCCAGAGCTTTCAAGGCCACCAAACGTCATTCCTTTCCCTTAACCTCTCCCAAATTATCTTTTGCACCAATACACAAACTAGGGGGCTTTATTGCTGAGTGGACGTCGCTCCCGACTCGTAATCCTAGCTCATTCGATCCCCCGGTGATGGCACAAACGGAAATCAGCAGAGTTTCTATCATTCTGATGCCCTCTGTTACTTAGCAGTAAATATGTAAATGAGCGTTAGACAGCTGTTGCGGGCTGCTTCCTGGGTGTGTGTGTGTGTGTCTGTGTGTGTTGAATTTTTTTTTTATTAGTTATTAATAATTGATTGATTGGCAGTTGAGAGGCGGGCCGAAAGAGCAGAGCTCAACCCTCGCAAGCACAACTAGGTGAACACAACTAGATAAATACTAACAAACCACGATCTCGTACAATCCACTACACACACAACCCGACCTCCCCCCAACTCCCTAAATCACTCTACCTAAGTCATTAAAAAATTAAAACAAATCAATTAATACACCAAAAATACTAACTATAAATAAAGGAACCAAATTTGAGACATACAGCGACTCCAGCGTGGTCTAGTCGGAAGAGAACGTGTTCTCATCTGGATAGATTGCGATCGAGCCTGTCGGAACGGGTGTGTAACTGCAGGGCACAAATATTTGTGTGTCCCCTCCTGTAGCTGCCTCTGTTTCGACAGGTTTCCTGGATAGCTGGAATTGACCTGGCCCTTGGAAAGTGGGGAAGGGGTGAAATCCTTTGGGCCCACGGATGGATACCTTGGATCCATGGACTTAGGGCAGGTCTAATCACCTGGGATTCGAACCCACGGTGGGAATAAGGGAGGAGATATGGGGAGGGGAAGGGGAAGGATGTTTCCTGGAACCAAACCTCACATAAACCCGGACACTCACACACACACACACCCTCACCCGAACACTCACAGGGGCACTCACACTCACACACACCCATAGACTGTGATAAGGGAGACCATCTGAGGGGACACAGATGGCCTCGTGGACCCACAGGCATAACCGGACACACACGCAACCGGACTCACACACTCACACGGACACTCACAGGGATAAACACACACACAGACACACATCCATAGACACAAACTGTGATAAGGGAGACCATCTGAGGGGACACAGATGGCCTCATGGACCCACAGGCATAACCGGACACACACGCAACCGGACTCTCACACACTCACACGGACACTCACAGGGATAAACACACACACAGACACACATCCATAGACACAAACTGTGATAAGGGAGACCATCTGAGGGGACACAGATGGCCTCCTGGACCCACAGGTATATATCAATATTTAAATATACATACATATTTATAAATATAACATATTTTTAAAAAATATATAAATAAAATAAAATATATATATATATATATATATATATATATATATATATATATATATATATATATATATATATATATATATATATATATATGTCGTACCTAGTAGCCAGAACGCACTTCTCAACCTACTATGCAAGGCCCGATTTGCCTAATAAGCCAAGTTTTCCTGAATTAATATATTTTCTCTAATTTTTTTCTTATGAAATGATAAAATTGTTCATTTCATTATGTATGAGTTAAGTTCTTTTCATTTGAGTTAAAACTAATGTAGATATATAACCGAACCTAATCAACCCTAAAATGGTTAACATAAATTGATTGGAATATGTATGTGGACGCTCAGTTAGTGTTACTGTAATTTATATGGTTAACGTTTGAATGACATAGTTTCCCCTCATTGTCACATTTTTTGTTACTATTTCGCTGTTCATTCTCACTCTCTCTGAATCCCGTGGACTAATTGTGCTCACGAGTGTTTGTTTAAGGTACGGTAACCATAGGCTTTTCACACAATAATTTGCAACTATTTGCGAAGAAACATTTCTATAGATTATCTAAGTTTCTAATAAATATTCTTTTTCCTAACATACAAGTCAATCACACAGTACCTAACTTCAGTCAGAAACACTTTTCTTACTATATCTCGCAACGTCTTTTGCATATATATCCTATCTTAAAAAATAACAATTTTAATTCATAACTGGCAACCCCCCTCCCCTCCAGAGCTTTCAAGGCCACCAAACGTCATTCCTTTCCCTTAACCTCTCCCAAATTATCTTTTGCACCAATACACAAACTAGGGGGCTTTATTGCTGAGTGGACGTCGCTCCCGACTCGTAATCCTAGCTCATTCGATCCCCCGGTGATGGCACAAACGGAAATCAGCAGAGTTTCTATCATTCTGATGCCCTCTGTTACTTAGCAGTAAATATGTAAATGAGCGTTAGACAGCTGTTGCGGGCTGCTTCCTGGGTGTGTGTGTGTGTCTGTGTGTGTTGAATTTTTTTTTTATTAGTTATTAATAATTGATTGATTGGCAGTTGAGAGGCGGGCCGAAAGAGCAGAGCTCAACCCTCGCAAGCACAACTAGGTGAACACAACTAGATAAATACTAACAAACCACGATCTCGTACAATCCACTACACACACAACCCGACCTCCCCCCAACTCCCTAAATCACTCTACCTAAGTCATTAAAAAATTAAAACAAATCATTTAATACACCAAAAATACTAACTATAAATAAAGGAACCAAATTTGAGACATACAGCGACTCCAGCGTGGTCTAGTCGGAAGAGAACGTGTTCTCATCTGGATAGATTGCGATCGAGCCTGTCGGAACGGGTGTGTAACTGCAGGGCACAAATATTTGTGTGTCCCCTCCTGTAGCTGCCTCTGTTTCGACAGGTTTCCTGGATAGCTGGAATTGACCTGGCCCTTGGAAAGTGGGGAAGGGGTGAAATCCTTTGGGCCCACGGATGGATACCTTGGATCCATGGACTTAGGGCAGGTCTAATCACCTGGGATTCGAACCCACGGTGGGAATAAGGGAGGAGATATGGGGAGGGGAAGGGGAAGGATGTTTCCTGGAACCAAACCTCACATAAACCCGGACACTCACACACACACACACCCTCACCCGAACACTCACAGGGGCACTCACACTCACACACACCCATAGACTGTGATAAGGGAGACCATCTGAGGGGACACAGATGGCCTCGTGGACCCACAGGCATAACCGGACACACACGCAACCGGACTCACACACTCACACGGACACTCACAGGGATAAACACACACACAGACACACATCCATAGACACAAACTGTGATAAGGGAGACCATCTGAGGGGACACAGATGGCCTCATGGACCCACAGGCATAACCGGACACACACGCAACCGGACTCTCACACACTCACACGGACACTCACAGGGATAAACACACACACAGACACACATCCATAGACACAAACTGTGATAAGGGAGACCATCTGAGGGGACACAGATGGCCTCCTGGACCCACAGGTATATATCAATATTTAAATATACATACATATTTATAAATATAACATATTTAAAAAAAAAAAAAAAAAAAAAAAAAAAAAAATATATATATATATATATATATATATATATATATATATATATATATATATATATATATATATATATATATATATACATATGTCGTACCTAGTAGCCAGAACGCACTTCTCAGCCTACTATGCAAGGCCCGATTTGCCTAAGAAGCCAAATTTTTCATGAATTAATGTTTTTTCGACTACCTAACCTACCTAACCTAACCTAACCTATCTTTTTCGGCTACCTAACCTAACCTAACCTATAAAGATAGGTTAGGTTAGGTTAGGTAGGGTTGGTTATGTTCGGTCATATATCTACGTTAGTTTTAACTCCAATAAAAAAAATTGACCTCATACCTAATGAAATGGGTAGCTTTATCATTTCATAAGAAAAAAAATTGAGAAAATATATTAATTCAGGAAAACTTGGCTTATTAGGCAAATCGGGCCTTGCATAGTAGGCTGAAAAGTGCGTTCTTCTGGCTACTAGGTACGACATATATATATATATATATATATATATATATATATATATATATATATATATATATATATATATATATGCGAACAAGCCTGAATGGTCCCCAGGACTATATGCGAATGAAAACTCACACCCCAGAAGTGACTCGAACCCATACTCCCAGAAGCAACACAACTGGTAACTACAGGGCGCCTTAATCCGCTTGACCATCACGGCCGTCAAAAGGAAGTGATAGCCGAGGCTATTTGAGCCACTTCCCCGACGGCAACTCGGATGGTAATCTTGGGCATAGCATTTCACCAAATCACCTCATTCTTTGGGGCACACGTGAGGAACACAAATGCGAACAAGCCTGAATGGTCCCCAAGACTATATGCGAATGAAAACTCACACCCCAGAAGTGACTCGAACCCATACTCCCAGAAGCAACACAACTGGTAACTACAGGGCGCCTTAATCCGCTTGACCATCACGGCCGTCAAAAGGAAGTGATAGCCGAGGCTATTTGAGCCACTTCCCCGACGGCAACTCGGATGGTAATCTTGGGCATAGCATTTCACCAAATCACCTCATTCTTTGGGGCACACGTGAGGAACACAAATGCGAACAAGCCTGAATGGTCCCCAGGACTATATGCGAATGAAAACTCACACCCCAGAAGTGACTCGAACCCATACTCCCAGAAGCAACACAACTGGTAACTACAGGGCGCCTTAATCCGCTTGACCATCACGGCCGTCAAAAGGAAGTGATAGCCGAGGCTATTTGAGCCACTTCCCCGACGGCAACTCGGATGGTAATCTTGGGCATAGCATTTCACCAAATCACCTCATTCTTTGGGGCACACGTGAGGAACACAAATGCGAACAAGCCTGAATGGTCCCCAGGACTATATGCGAATGAAAACTCACACCCCAGAAGTGACTCGAACCCATACTCCCAGAAGCAACACAACTGGTAACTACAGGGCGATGGTCAAGCGGATTAAGGCGCCCTGTAGTTACCAGTTGTGTTGCTTCTGGGAGTATGGGTTCGAGTCACTTCTGGGGTGTGAGTTTTCATTCGCATATAGTCCTGGGGACCATTCAGGCTTGTTCGCATTTGTGTTCCTCACGTGTGCCCCAAAGAATGAGGTGATTTGGTGAAATGCTATGCCCAAGATTACCATCCGAGTTGCCGTCGGGGAAGTGGCTCAAATAGCCTCGGCTATCACTTCCTTTTGACGGCCGTGATGGTCAAGCGGATTAAGGCGCCCTGTAGTTACCAGTTGTGTTGCTTCTGGGAGTATGGGTTCGAGTCACTTCTGGGGTGTGAGTTTTCATTCGCATATAGTCCTGGGGACCATTCAGGCTTGTTCGCATTTGTGTTCCTCACGTGTGCCCCAAAGAATGAGGTGATTTGGTGAAATGCTATGCCCAAGATTACCATCCGAGTTGCCGTCGGGGAAGTGGCTCAAATAGCCTCGGCTATCACTTCCTTTTGACGGCCGTGATGGTCAAGCGGATTAAGGCGCCCTGTAGTTACCAGTTGTGTTGCTTCTGGGAGTATGGGTTCGAGTCACTTCTGGGGTGTGAGTTTTCATTCATATATATATATATGTCGTACCTAGTAGCCAGAACTCACTTCTCAGACTACTATTCAAGGCCCGATTTGCCTAATAAGCCAAGTTTTCCTGAATTAATATATTTACTATAATTTTTTTCTTATGAAATGATAAAGCTACCCATTTCATTATGTATGAGGTCAATTTTTTTTTATTGGAGTTAAAATTAACGTAGATATATGACCGAACCTAACCAACCCTACCTAACCTAACCTAACCTATATTTATAGGTAAGGTTAGGTTAGGTAGCCAAAAAAAGCTAGGTTAGGTTAGGTTAGGTAGGTTAGGTAGACGAAAAAACATTAATTCATGAAAACTTGGCTTATTAGGCAAATCGGGCCTTGAATAGTAGGCTGAGAAGTGCGTTCTGGCTATTAGGTACGACATATATATATATATATATATATATATATATATATATATATATATATATATATATATATATATATATATATATATATATATATATATATATATATATATATATATATATATATATATATATATATATATATATATATATATGTCGTACCTAGTAGCCAGAACTCACTTCTCAGCCTACTATTCAAGGCCCGATTTGTCTAATAAGCCAAGTTTTCCTGAATTAATATATTTACTATAATTTTTTTCTTATGAAATGATAAAGCTACCCTTTTCTCTATGTATGAGGTCAATTTTCTTTTATTGGAGTTAAAATTAACGTAGATATATGACCGAACCTAACCAACCCTACCTAACCTAACCTAACCTATATTTATAGGTAAGGTTAGGTTAGGTAGCCAAAAAAAGCTAGGTTAGGTTAGGTTAGGTAGGTTAGGTAGACGAAAAAACATTAATTTATGAAAACTTGGCTTATTAGGCAAATCGGGCCTTGAATAGTAGGCTGAGAAGTGCGTTCTGGCTATTAGGTACGACATATATATATATATATATATATATATATATATGTCGTACCTAGTAGCCAAAACGCACTTTTCAGCCTACTATGCAAGGCCCGATTTGCCTAATAAGCCAAGTTTTCCTGAATTAATATATTTTCTCAATTTTTTTTCTTATGAAATGATAAAGCTACCCATTTCATTAGGTATGAGGTCAATTTTTTTTATTGGAGTTAAAACTAACGTAGATATATGACCGAACATAACCAACCCTACCTAACCTAACCTAACCTATCTTTATAGGTTAGGTTAGGTTAGGTAGCCGAAAAAGATAGGTTAGGTTAGGTTAGGTAGGTTAGGTAGTCGAAAAAACATTAATTCATGAAAACTTGGCTTCTTCTATATATATATATATATATATATATATATACATATATATATATATATATATATATATATATATATAAATATATATATATATATATATATATATATATATATATATATATATATATATATATATATATATGTCGTACCTAGTAGCCAGAATGCACTTCTCAGCCTACTATGCAAGGCCCGATTTGCCTAATAAGCCAAGTTTTCCTGAATTAATATACTTTCTCAATTTTTTTTCTTATGAAATGATAAAACTGTTCCTTTCATTATGTATGAGTTAAGTTCTTTTCATTTGAGTTAAAACTAATGTAGATATATAACCGGACCTAACCAACCCTAAAATGGTTAACATAAATTGATTGGAATATGTATGTGGACGCTCAGTTAGTGTTACTGTAATTTATATGGTTAACGTTTGAATGACATAGTTTCCCCTCATTGTCACATTTTTTGTTACTATTTCGCTGTTCATTCTCACTCTCTCTGAATCCCGTGGACTAATTGTGCTCACGAGTGTTTGTTTAAGGTACGGTAACCATAGGCTTTTCACACAATAATTTGCAACTATTTGCGAAGAAACATTTCTATAGATTATCTAAGTTTCTAATAAATATTCTTTTTCCTAACATACAAGTCAATCACACAGTACCTAACTTCAGTCAGAAATACTTTTCTTACTATATCTCGCAACGTCTTTTGCATATATATCCTATCTTAAAAAATAACAATTTTAATTCATAACTGGCAACCCCCCTCCCCTCCAGAGCTTTCAAGGCCACCAAACGTCATTCCTTTCCCTTTACCTCTCCCAAATTATCTTTTGCACCAATACACAAACAAGGGGGCTTTATTGCTGAGTGGACGTCGCTCCCGACTCGTAATCCTAGCTCATTCGATCCCCCGGTGATGGCACAAACGGAAATCAGCAGAGTTTCTATCATTCTGATGCCCTCTGTTACTTAGCAGTAAATATGTAAATGAGCGTTAGACAGCTGTTGCGGGCTGCTTCCTGGGTCTGTGTGTGTGTGGAATTTTTTTTATTAGGTATTAATAATTGATTGATTGGCAGTTGAGAGGCGGGCCGAAAGAGCAGAGCTCAACCCTCGCAAGCACAACTACATAAATACTAACAAACGACGATCTCGTACAATCCACTACACACACAACCCGACCTCCCCCCCAACTCCCTAAATCACTCTACCTAAGTCATTAAAAAATTAAAACAAATCAATTAATACACCAAAAATACTAACTATAAATAAAGGAACCAAATTTGAGACATACAGCGACTCCAGCGTGGTCTAGTCGGAAGAGAACGTGTTCTCATCTGGATAGATTGCGATCGAGCCTGTCGGAACGGGTGTGTAACTGCAGGGCACAAATATTTGTGTGTCCCCTCCTGTAGCTGCCTCTGTTTCGACAGGTTTCCTGGATAGCTGGAATTGACCTGGCCCTTGGAAAGTGGGGAAGGGGTGAAATCCGTTGGGCCCACGGATGGATACCTTGGATCCATGGACTTAGGGCAAGTCTAATCACCTGGGATTCGAACCCACGGTGGGAATAAGGGAGGAGATATGGGGAGGGGAAGGATGTTTCCTGGAACCAAACCTCACATAAACCCGGACACTCACACACACACACCCTCACCCGAACACTCACAGGGGCACTCACACTCACACACACCCATAGACTGTGATTCTGTAAAGAATCATTCAGAACTTTGTATACCACATATGTCAGGCCAATCCTGGAGTATGCAGCCCCAGCATGGAGTCCATATCTAGTCAAGGATAAGACTAAGCTGGAAAAGGTTCAAAGGTTTGCCACCAGACTAGTACCCGAGCTGAGAGGTATGAGCTACGAGGAGAGACTACGGGAATTAAACCTCACTTCGCTGGAAGACAGAAGAGTTAGGGGGGACATGATCACCACATTCAAGATTCTGAAGGGGATTGATAGGGTAGATAAAGACAGTCTATTTAACACAAGGGGCACACGTACTAGGGGACACAGGTGGAAACTGAGTGCCCAAATGAGCCACAGAGATATTAGAAAGAACTTTTTTAGTGTCAGAGTGGTTGACAAGTGGAATGTATTAGGAAGTGATGTGGTGGAGGCTGACTCCATACACAGTTTCAAGTGTAGATATGACAGAGCCCGATAGGCTCAGGAATCTGTACACCTGTTGATTGACGGTTGAGAGGCGGGACCAAAGAGCAGAGCTCAACCTTCGCAAGCAGAACTAGGTGAACACAACTAGCTAAATACTAACAAACCACGATCTCGTACAATCCACTACACACACAACCCGACCTCCCCCCCAACTCCCTAAATCACTCTACCTAAGTCATTAAAAAATTAAAACAAATCAATTAATACACCAAAAATACTAACTATAAATAAAGGAACCAAATTTGAGACATACAGCGACTCCAGCGTGGTCTAGTTGGAAGAGAACGTGTTCTCATCTGGATAGATTGCGATCGAGCCTGTCGGAACGGGTGTGTAACTGCAGGGCACAAATATTTGTGTGTCCCCTCCTGTAGCTGCCTCTGTTTCGACAGGTTTCCTGGATAGCTGGAATTGACCTGGCCCTTGGAAAGTGGGGAAGGGGTGAAATCCGTTGGGCCCACGGATTGATACCTTGGATCCATGGACTTAGGGCAGGTCTAATCACCTGGGATTCGAACCCACGGTGGGAATAAAGGAGGAGATATGGGGAGGGGAAGGGGAAGGATGTTTCCTGGAACCAAACCTCACATAAACCCGGAAACTCACACACACACACACCCTCACCCGAACACTCACAGGGGCACTCACACTCACACACACCCATAGACTGTGATAAGGGAGACCATCAGAGGGGACACAGATGGCCTCGTGAACCCACAGGCATAACCGGACACACACGCAACCGGACTCTCACACACTCACACGGACACTCACAGGGATAAACACACACAAGACACACATCCATAGACACAAACTGTGATAAGGGAGACCATCTGAGGGGACACAGATGGCCTCCTGGACCCACAGGTATATATCAATATTTAAATATACATACATATTTATATGGTTATAGAAAGGGCTGCAACTGGTCCAAGTTTCACCATCACACCCTAAACAGAAAAGGAGAAAAAAAAATACACAACGTATTATGCAACGAATGTTCAACATTCTCAAATAATCTCAGAGAACACATGTGTCAACTAAAATGTCTACTATGTGCTGTAGAAGCACAAACTCTTGTAATAATTGTAATATGTATGTTCAATATATTTATATTTAATTTTTTTTTTTTTTTATTTTTATTTTTTTTTTTTTTTTGGGGGGGGGGGGCCAATTTTTTTTTTTTTTCGTTTGTTATCAAGGGATTTGCATGAAACTTGCACACCTTGCTCAATGGATGCCTATCTGCAAGGGTGCCAATTATGAACGAAATCTGTCGAAGTCAAGCTCAGCTACAGGTGGCCGAACTTGGATCTTTATTTTACTCTGGAAAGTAATTTACACCTTCAAATTACTTCAGAGCTTTTATTTATTAATCAATTTACATGCAAATTACACCTTATATGTAGCGTTTGTGCTTCTACAGACTCTAGTAGACATTTTAGTCGAAAGTCTATTTGTTGATTTTATACAAAATTATAAATATCATATATTGCGTAATTTTTTAGTAGAGTAACTTTGAAAAATTATATTATTGCACTAAACACATTTTTGATAAAACTGATCACTAGAATCCTTTATTATGTGCTTAGTTTATTATCTGAGTGATAAAGAAATGATTTTAGTTGACACATGTGTTCCCTGAAACTATTTGAAAACTTGTTGCATAATTCGTTGTTTATTTTTTTTCTCCTTTTTTGTTTAGGGTGTGATGATGAAACTTGGACCAGCTGCAGCCCTTTCCATAAGCATTTCATAAAAAAATTTATAAGCAAATTCATCCATTTTAATTTTACACCGATATGCCACCCTTAATTCTAATGAAAAAACATTGATTTTTATCATTTGTATTGGAAACAACATTGTCATATGTCTTTTCTTGGATCAAAATAATACGAAACCTCGCTCTATGATTCTAAGTTAAAATCCTCAAATATGGTTAAATAGTGACTTTTTTCACGATTTTCATGTAGTTTGATATTACGTAAATATATTCATTTTTACCAATATTTCGATACTATTTCATGTAGTATCACGATATGTGATTTGGCCTTGAAATCTCAGAATTTCGCATAATATTGCATTTTAAGCAAGTTTTCTTGCATTTTGTTTCGTACGAAAAATCATCGAATTTAGCAATATTTTAACGTTTATCATCCCCTTTTCCTTCATGTGATTTAAACAAAATATCATCGAATTAGGCAATATTTTGCCGTTTTCCACGTTTTTGTGAATTTTCAGTCCATGGGTATTAATTCATATTTATACGATAAAAATGATGCAAACACATAATTGATTAGATAATAACCTTAAATACTTCAATTTCAATCAACTTTTTGTTTCTCATTAAAAAACTGAGTAAGATATTGAAAAGGGGAGAAGTTCTGTTTTTAGTGCATATATCGACGTTTCAGCCGGAATAGAGCGATTTACGTGTACATCTTCCCTCGTTAATATAAACGGAAAATCAAGAACATTATAGTTAATTCTAATGAAAACACTTTGATTTTTATCATTTGTATTGGAAACAACATTGTCATATGTCTTTTCTTAGATCAAAATAATACTAAACCTCGCTTATTGATTTGAAGTTAAAATCCTCAAATATGATTAAATAGTGACTTTTTTCACGTTTTTCATGTAGTTTGACATTACGTAAATATATTCATTTTAACCAATATTTCGATACTATTTCATGTAGTATCACGATATGTGATTTGGCCTTCAAATCTCAGAATTTCGCATAATATTGCATTTTAAGCAAGTTTTCTTGCATTTTGTTTCGTACGAAAAATCATCGAATTTACCAATATTTTGACGTTTATCATCCCCTTTTCCTTCATGTGATTTAAATAAAATATCATCGAATTAGGCAATATTTTGCCGTTTTCCACGTTTTTGTGAATTTTCCGTCCATGGGTATTAATTCATATATATACGATAAAAATGATGCAAACACATAATTGCTTAGATAATAACCTTAAATACTTCATTTTCAATCATCTATTTGTTTCTCGTTAAAATACTGAGTAAGATATTGAAAAGGAAAGAA
Organism: Procambarus clarkii; assembly: GCF_040958095.1. Lineage (NCBI taxonomy): Eukaryota > Metazoa > Arthropoda > Malacostraca > Decapoda > Cambaridae > Procambarus > Procambarus clarkii. Next base: position 6,515,980 of record NC_091220.1, read on the forward strand.
GTTCGGTTTTTATTGCATATATCGACGTTTCAGCCTGATTAGAGCGGTTTTACGTGTACATCTTCCCTCGTTAATATAAACGGAAAATCAAGAACACTATAGTTAATTCTAATGAAAACACATTGTTTTTTATCATTTGTATTGGAAACAACATTGTCATATGTCTTTTTTTGGATCTAAATAATACGAAACCTCGCTCTATGATTTGAAGTTAAAATCCTCAAATATGGTTAAATAGTGACTTTTTCACGTTTTTCATGTAGTTTGATATTACGTAAATATATTCATTTTTACCAATATTTCGATACTATTTCATGTAGTATCACGATATGTGATTTGGCCTTCAAATCTCAGAATTTCGCATAATATTGCATTTTAAGCAAGTTTTCTTGCATTTTGTTTCGTACGAAAAATCATCGAATTTAGCAATATTTTGACGTTTATCATCTCCTTTTCCTTCATGTGATTTAAACAAAATATCATCGAATTAGGCAATATTTTGCCGATTTCCACGTTTTTGGGAATTTTCAGTCAATGGGTATTACTTCATATATATACGATAAAAATGATGGAAACACATAATTGATTAGACAATAACCTTAAATACTTCATTTTCAATCATCTATTTGTTTCTCGTTAAAAAACTGAGTAAGATATTGAAAAGGGGAGAAGTTCGGTTTTTATTGCATATATCGACGTTTCAGCCGGATTAGAGCAGTTTTACGTGTACATCTTCCCTCGTTAATATAAACGGAAAATCAAGAACATTATAGTTAATTCTAATGAAAACACATTGTTTTTTATCATTTGTATTGGAAACAACATTGTCATATGTCTTTTCTTGGAACTAAATAATTCGAAACCTCGCTCTATGATTTAAAAGTAAAATCCTCAAATATGGTAAAATAGTGACTTTTTTCACGTTTTTCATGTAGTTTGATATTACGTAAATATATTCATTTTTACCAATATTTCGATACTATTTCATGTAGTATCACAATTTGTGATTTGGCCTTCAAATCTCAGAATTTCGCATAATATTGCATTTTAAGCAAGTTTTCTTGCATTTTGTTTCGTACGAAAAATCATCGAATTTACCAATATTTTGACGTTTATCATCCCCTTTTCCTTCATGTGATTTAAATAAAATATCATCGAATTAGGCAATATTTTGCCGTTTTCCACGTTTTTGTGAATTTTCCGTCCATGGGTATTAATTCATATATATACGATAAAAATGATGCAAACACATAATTGCTTAGATAATAACCTTAAATACTTCATTTTCAATCATCTATTTGTTTCTCGTTAAAATACTGAGTAAGATATTGAAAAGGAAAGAAGTTCGGTTTTTATTGCATATATCGACGTTTCAGCCTGATTAGAGCGGTTTTACGTGTACATCTTCCCTCGTTAATATAAACGGAAAATCAAGAACACTATAGTTAATTCTAATGAAAACACATTGTTTTTTATCATTTGTATTGGAAACAACATTGTCATATGTCTTTTTTTGGATCTAAATAATACGAAACCTCGCTCTATGATTTGAAGTTAAAATCCTCAAATATGGTTAAATAGTGACTTTTTTCACGTTTTTCATGTAGTTTGATATTACGTAAATATATTCATTTATACCAATATTTCGATACTATTTCATGTAGTATCACGATATGTGATTTGGCCTTCAAATCTCAGAATTTCGCATAATATTGCATTTTAAGCAAGTTTTCTTGCATTTTGTTTCGTACGAAAAATCATCGAATTTAGCAATATTTTGACGTTTATCATCTCCTTTTCCTTCATGTGATTTAAACAAAATATCATCGAATTAGGCAATATTTTGGCGATTTCCACGTTTTTGTGAATTTTCAGTCCATGGGTATTAATTCATATATATACGATAAAAATGATGCAAACACATAATTGACTAGATAATAACCTTAAATACCTCTTTTTTAATCATCTATTTTTTTCTCGTTAAAATACTGAGTAAGATATTGAAAAGGGGAGAAGTTCGGTTTCTATTGCATATATCGACGTTTCAGCCGGATTAGAGCGGTTTTACGTGTACATCTTCCATCGGTAATATAAACGGAAAATCAGGAACATTTTAGTTAATTCTAATGAAAACACATTGTTTTTTATCATTTGTATTGGAAACAGCATTGTCATACGTCTTTTCTTGGATCTAAATAATACGAAACCTCGCTCTATGATTTGAAGTTAAAATCCTCAAATATGGTTAAATAGTGACTTTTTCACGTTTTTCATGTAGTTTGATATTACGTAAATATATTCATTTTTACCAATATTTCGATACTATTTCATGTAGTATCACGATATGTGATTTGGCCTTCAAATCTCAGAATTTCGCATAATATTGCATTTTAAGCAAGTTTTCTTGCATTTTGTTTCGTACGAAAAATCATCGAATTTAGCAATATTTTGACGTTTATCATCCCCTTTTCCTTCATGTGATTTAAATAAAATATCATCGAATTAGGCAATATTTTGCCGTTTTCCACGTTTTTGTGAATTTTCCGTCCATGGGTATTAATTCATATATATACGATAAAAATGATGCAAACACATAATTGCTTAGATAATAACCTTAAATACTTCATTTTCAATCATCTATTTGTTTCTCGTTAAAATACTGAGTAAGATATTGAAAAGGGGAGTAATTCGGTTTTTATTGCATATATCGACGTTTCAGCCGGATTAGAGCGGTTTTACGTGTACATCTTTCCTCGTTAATATAAACGGAAAATCAAGAACATTATAGGTAATTCTGATGAAAACACATTGTTTTTTATCATTTGTATTGGAAACAACATTGTCATATGTCTTTTCTTGGAACTAAATAATTTGAAACCTCGCTCTATGATTTGAAAGTAAAATCCTCAAATATGGTAAAATAGTGACTTTTTTCACGTTTTTCATGTAGTTTGATATTACGTAAATATATTCATTTTTACCAATATTTCGATACTATTTCATGTAGTATCACGATATGTGATTTGGCCTTCAAGTCTCAGAATTTCGCATAATATTGCATTTTAAGCAAGTTTTCTTGCATTTTGTTTCGTACGAAAAATCATCGAATTTAGCAATATTTTGACGTTTATCATCTCCTTTTCCTTCATGTGATTTAAACAAAATATCATCGAATTAGGCAATATTTTGCCGATTTCCACGTTTTTGAGAATTTTCAGTCCATGGGTATTAATTCATATATATTCGATAAAAATGATGCAAACACATAATTGATTAGATAATAACCTTAAATACCTCATTTTCAATCATCTATTTTTTTCTCGTTAAAATACTGAGTAAGATATTGAAAAGGGGAGAAGTTCGGTTTCTATTGCATATATCGACGTTTCAGCCGGATTAGAGCGGTTTTACGTGTACATCTTCCATCGGTAATATAAACGGAAAATCAGGAACATTTTAGTTAATTCTAATGAAAACACATTGTTTTTTATCATTTGTATTGGAAACAGCATTGTCATATGTCTTTTCTTGGATCTAAATAATACGAAACCTCGCTCTATGATTTGAAGTTAAAATCCTCATATATGGTTAAATAGTGACTTTTTCACGTTTTTCATGTAGTTTGATATTACGTAAATATATTCATTTTTACCAATATTTCGATACTATTTCATGTAGTATCACGATATGTGATTTGGCCTTCAAATCTCAGAATTTCGCATAATATTGCATTTTAAGCAAGTTTTCTTGCATTTTGTTTCGTACGAAAAATCATCGAATTTAGCAATATTTTGACGTTTATCATCTCCTTTTCCTTCATGTGATTTAAACAAAATATCATCGAGTTAGGCAATATTTTTCCGTTTTCCACGTTTTTGTGAATTTTCCGTCCATGGGTATTAATTCATATATATACGATAAAAATGATGGAAACACATAATTGATTAGATAATAACCTTAAATACTTCATTTTCAATCATCTATTTGTTTCTCGTTAAAAAACTGAGTAAGATATTGAAAAGGGGAGAAGTTCGGTTTTTATTGCATATATCGACGTTTCAGCCGGATTAGAGCGGTTTTACGTGTACATCTTCCCTCGTTAATATAAACGGAAAATCAAGAACATTATAGGTAATTCTGATGAAAACACATTGTTTTTTATCATTTGTATTGGAAACAACATTGTCATATGTCTTTTTTTGGATCTAAATAATATGAAACCTCGCTCTATGATTTGAAGTTAAAATCCTCAAATATGGTTAAATAGTGACTTTTTTCACGTTTTTCATGTAGTTTGATATTACGTAAATATATTCATTTTTACCAATATTTCGATACTATTTCATGTAGTATCACGATATGTGATTTGGCCTTCAAGTCTCAGAATTTCGCATAATATTGCATTTTAAGCAAGTTTTCTTGCATTTTGTTTCGTACGAAAAATCATCGAATTTAGCAATA
>NC_091220.1:6520940-6555940 GCF_040958095.1 Procambarus clarkii
TCATTTCATAAGAAAAAAATTAGAGAAAATATATTAATTCATGAAAACTTGGCTTATTAGACAAATCGGGCCTTGCATTGTAGGCTGAAAAGTGAGTTCTGGCTACTAGGTACGACATATATATATATATATATATATATATATATATATATATATATATATATATATATATATATATATATATATATATATATATATATGTCGTACCTAATAGCCAGAACGCACTTCTCAGCCTACTATTCAAGGCCCGATTTGCCTAATAAGCCAGGTTTTCATGAATTAATGTTTTTTCGTCTACCTAACCTACCTAACCTAACCTAACCTAGCTTTTTTTGGCTACCTAACCTAACCTTACCTATAAATATACGTTAGGTTAGGTTAGGTAGGGTTGGTTAGGTTCGGTCATATATCTACGTTAATTTTAACTCCAATAAAATAAAATTGACCTCATACATAGAGAAAAGGGTTGCTTTATCATTTCATAAGAAAAAAATTATAGTAAATATATTAATTCAGGAAAACTTGGCTTACTAGGCAAATCGGGCCTTGAATAGTAGGCTGAGAAGTGAGTTCTGGCTACTAGGTACGACATATATATATATATATATATATATATATATATATATATATATATATATATATATATATATATATATATATGTCGTACCTAGTAGCCAGAACTCACTTCTCAGCCTACTATTCAAGGCCCGATTTGCCTAATAAGCCAAGTTTTCCTGAATTAATATATTTACTATAATTTTTTTCTTATGAAATGATAAAGCAACCCTTTTCTCTATGTATGAGGTCAATTTTTTTTTATTGGAGTTAAAATTAATGTAGATATATGACCGAACCTAACCAGCCCTACCTAACCTAACCTAACCTATATTTATAGGTAAGGTTAGGTTAGGTAGCCAAAAAAAGCTAGGTTAGGTTAGGTTAGGTAGGTTAGGTAGACGAAAAAACATTAATTCATGAAAACTTGGCTTATTAGGCAAATCGGGCCTTGAATAGTAGGCTGAGAAGTGCGTTCTGGCTATTAGGTACGACATATATATATATATATGTCGTACCTAGTAGCCAGAACTCACTTCTGAGCCTACTATGCAAGGCCCGATTTGCCTAATAAGCCAAGTTTTCATGAATTAATTGTTTTTCGACTACCTAACCTACCTAACCTAACCTAACATAACTTTTTCGGCTACCTAACCTAACCTAACCTACCCTATAAAGATAGGTTAGGTTAGGTTAGGTAGGGTTGGTTAGGTTCGGTCCTATATCTACGCTAATTTTAACTGCAATAAAAAAAACTGACCTCATACATAATGAAATGGGTAGCTTTATCATTTCATAATAAAAAAAATAGAGAAAATATATTCATTTATGAAAACTTGGCTTATTAGGCAAATCGGGCCTTGCATAGTAGGCTGAGAAGTGAGTTCTGGCTACTAGGTACGACATATATATATATATATATATATATATATATATATATATATATATATATATATATATATGACAATGTCAGACCACGGAGGAAAATGAAACAGGAATTTCCTTAAGTACTTTCGTATATTAAATACATCTTCAGAAAGAAGATTCCTTCTGAAGATGTATTTAATATACGAAAGTACTCAAGGAAATTCCTGTTTCATTTTCCTCCGTGGTCTGACATTGTCACATTCTTAATCACGTGTTCATTTTCGTGATATACACACACATATATATATATATATATATATATATATATATATATATATATATATATATATATATATATATATATATATTTATTTTTTATTTTATTTATTTATTTTTTAAAAATATGTTATATTTATAAATATGTATGTATATTTAAATATTGATATATACCTGTGGGTCCAGGAGGCCATCTGTGTCCCCTCAGATGGTCTCCCTTATCACAGTTTGTGTCTATGGATGTGTGTCTGTGTGTGTGTTTATCCCTGTGAGTGTCCGTGTGAGTGTGTGAGAGTCCGGTTGCGTGTGTGTCCGGTTATGCCTGTGGGTCCACGAGGCCATCTGTGTCCCCTCAGATGGTCTCCCTTATCACAGTCTATGGGTGTGTGTGAGTGTGAGTGCCCGTGTGAGTGTTCGGGTGAGGGTGTACTCACCTAAGTAGTGAGTACTCACTAAGGTGAGGGTGTACTCACCTAAGAGGGTGTGTGTGTGTGAGTGTCCGGGTTTATGTGAGGTTTGGTTCCAGGAAACATCCTTCCCCTTCCCCTCCCCATATCTCCTCCCTTATTCCCACCGTGGGTTCGAATCCCAGGTGATTAGACCTGCCCTAAGTCCATGGATCCAAGGTATCCATCCGTGGGCCCAACGGATTTCACCCCTTCCCCACTTTCCAATTGCCAGGTCAATTCCAGCTATCCAGGAAACCTGTCGAAACAGAGGCAGCTACAGGAGGGGACACACAAATATTTGTGCCCTGCAGTTACACACCCGTTCCGACAGGCTCGATCGCAATCTATCCAGATGAGAACACGTTCTCTTCCGACTAGACCACGCTGGAGTCGCTGTATGTCTCAAATTTGGTTCCTTTATTTATAGTTAGTATTTTTGGTGTATTAATGTATTTGTTTTAATTTTTTAATGACTTAGGTAGAGTGATTTAGGGAGTTGGGGGGAGGCTGGGTTGTGTGTGTAGTGGATTGTACGAGATCGTGGTTTGTTAGTATTTATCTAGTTGTGTTCACCTAGTTGTGCTTGCGAGGGTTGAGCTCTGCTCTTTCGGCCCGCCTCTCAACTGCCAATCAATCAATTATTAATAACTAATAAAAAAAAATTCCACACACACACAGACACACACACACACCCAGGAAGCAGCCCGCAACAGCTGTCTAACGCTCATTTACATATTTACTGCTAAGTAACAGAGGGCATCAGAATGATAGAAACTCTGCTGATTTCCGTTTGTGCCATCACCGGGGGATCGAATGAGCTAGGATTACGAGTCGGGAGCGACGTCCACTCAGCAATAAAGCCCCCTAGTTTGTGTATTGGTGCAAAAGATAATTTGGGAGAGGTTAAGGGAAAGGAATGATGTTTGGTGGCCTTGAAAGCTCTGGAGGGGAGGGGGGTTGCCAGTTATGAATTAAAATTGTTATTTTTTTAAGATAGGATATATATGCAAAAGACGTTGCGAGATAAAGTAAGAAAAGTGTTTCTGACTGAAGTTAGGTACTGTGTGATTGACTTGTATGTTAGGAAAAAGAATATTTATTAGAAACTTAGATAATCTTTAGAAATGTTTCTTCTTAAATAGTTGCAAATTATTGTGTGAAAAGCTTATGGTTACCGTACCTTAAACAAACACTCGTGAGCACAATTAGTCAACGGGATTCAGAGAGAGTGAGAATGAACAGCGAAATAGTAACAAAAAATGTGACAATGAGGGGAAACTATGTCATTCAAACGTTAACCATATAAATTACAGTAACACTAACTGAGCGTCCACATACATATTCCAATCAATTTATGTTAACCATTTTAGGGTTGGTTAGGTTCGGTTATATATCTACATTAGTTTTAACTCAAATGAAAAGAACTTAACTCATACATAATGAAATGAACAGTTTTATCATTTCATAAGAAAAAAATTAGAGAAAATATATTAATTCAGGAAAACTAAGCTTATTATGCAAATCGGGCCTTGCATAGTAGGCTGAGAAGTGCGTTCTGGCTACTAGGTACGACATATATATATATATATATATATATATATATATATATATATATATATATATATATATATATATATATATATATATATGTCGTACCTAGTAGCCAGAACGCACTATTTGGCCTACTATGCAATGCCCGATTTGCCTAATAAGCAAAGTTTTCCTGAATTAATATATTTTCTCTAATTTTTTTCTTTTGAAATGATAAAGCTACCCATTTCATCATGTATGAGGTCAACTTTTTTTTATTTGAGTTAAAATTAACGTAAGATATATGACCGAACCTAACCAACCCTACCTAACCTAACCTAACCTATCTTTATAGGTTAGGTTAGGTTAGGTAGCCGAAAAAGTTAGGTTAGGTTAGGTTAGGTAGGTTAGATCGCCGAAAAACAATTAATTCATGAAAACTTGGCTTATTAGGCAAATCAGACCTTGCATAGTAGGCTGAGAAGTGCGTTCTGGCTATTAGGTACGACATATATATATATATATATATATATATATATATATATATATATATATATATATATATATATATATATATATATATATATATATATATATATATATATATATATATATATATATATATATATATATATATATATATATATATGTCGTACCTAGTAGCCAGAACTCACTTCTGAGCCTACTATGCAAGGCCCGATTTGCCTAATAAGCCAAGTTTTCATGAATTAATTGCTTTTCGACTACCTAACCTACCTAACCTAACCTAACCTAACTTTTCCGGCTACCTAACCTAACCTAACCTATAAAGATAGGTTAGGTTAGGTTAGGTAGGGTTGGTTAGGTTCGGTCATATATCTACGTTAATTTTAGCTCCAATAAAAAAAAAATTGACCTCTTACATAATGAAATGGGTTGCTTTATCATTTCATTAGAAAAAAATTAGAGAAAATATATTAATTCATGAAAACTTGGCTTATTAGACAAATCGGGCCTTGCATTGTAGGCTGAAAAGTGAGTTCTGGCTACTAGGTACGACATATATATATATATATATATATATATATATATATATATATATATATATATATATATGTCGTACCTAGTAGCCAGAACGCACTTCTCAGCCTACTATGCAAGGCCCAATTTGCCTAATAAGCCAAGTTTTCATGAATTAATTGTTTTTCGACTACCTAACCTACCTAACCTAACCTAACCTAACTTTTTCGGCTACCTAACCTAACCTAACCTATTAAGATAGGTTAGGTTAGGTTAGGTAGGCTTGGTTAGGTTCGGTCATATATCTACGTCAATTTTAACTCCAATAAAAAAAAATTGACCTCATACATAACGAAATGGGTAGCTTTATCATTTCATAAGCAAAAAATTAGAGAAAATATATTAATTCATGAAAACTTGGCTTATTAGGCAAATCGGGCCTTGCATAGTTGGCTGAGAAGTGCATTCTGGCTACTAGGTACGACATATATATATATATATATATATATATATATATATGTCGTACCTAGTAGCCAGAACTCACTTCTCAGCCTACTATTCAAGGCCCGATTTGCCTAATAAGCCAAGTTTTCCTGAATTAATATATTTACTATAATTTTTTTCTTATGAAATGATAAAGCAACCCTTTTCTCTATGTATGAGGTCAATTTTTTTTTATTGGAGTTAAAATTAATGTAGATATATGACCGAACCTAACCAGCCCTACCTAACCTAACCTAACCTATATTTATAGGTAAGGTTAGGTTAGGTAGCCAAAAAAAGCTAGGTTAGGTTAGGTTAGGTAGGTTAGGTAGACGAAAAAACATTAATTCATGAAAACTTGGCTTATTAGGCAAATCGGGCCTTGAATAGTAGGCTGAGAAGTGCGTTCTGGCTATTAGGTACGACATATATATATATATGTCGTACCTAGTAGCCAGAACTCACTTCTGAGCCTACTATGCAAGGCCCGATTTGCCTAATAAGCCAAGTTTTCATGAATTAATTGTTTTTCGACTACCTAACCTACCTAACCTAACCTAACATAACTTTTTCGGCTACCTAACCTAACCTAACCTACCCTATAAAGATAGGTTAGGTTAGGTTAGGTAGGGTTGGTTAGGTTCGGTCCTATATCTACGCTAATTTTAACTGCAATAAAAAAAACTGACCTCATACATAATGAAATGGGTAGCTTTATCATTTCATAATAAAAAAAATAGAGAAAATATATTCATTTATGAAAACTTGGCTTATTAGGCAAATCGGGCCTTGCATAGTAGGCTGAGAAGTGAGTTCTGGCTACTAGGTACGACATATATATATATATATATATATATATATATATATATATATATATATATATATATATATATATGACAATGTCAGACCACGGAGGAAAATGAAACAGGAATTTCCTTAAGTACTTTCGTATATTAAATACATCTTCAGAAAGAAGATTCCTTCTGAAGATGTATTTAATATACGAAAGTACTCAAGGAAATTCCTGTTTCATTTTCCTCCGTGGTCTGACATTGTCACATTCTTAATCACGTGTTCATTTTCGTGATATACACACACATATATATATATATATATATATATATATATATATATATATATATATATATATATATATATATATATATATATATATATATATATATATATATTTATTTTTTATTTTATTTATTTATTTTTTAAAAATATGTTATATTTATAAATATGTATGTATATTTAAATATTGATATATACCTGTGGGTCCAGGAGGCCATCTGTGTCCCCTCAGATGGTCTCCCTTATCACAGTTTGTGTCTATGGATGTGTGTCTGTGTGTGTGTTTATCCCTGTGAGTGTCCGTGTGAGTGTGTGAGAGTCCGGTTGCGTGTGTGTCCGGTTATGCCTGTGGGTCCACGAGGCCATCTGTGTCCCCTCAGATGGTCTCCCTTATCACAGTCTATGGGTGTGTGTGAGTGTGAGTGCCCGTGTGAGTGTTCGGGTGAGGGTGTACTCACCTAAGTAGTGAGTACTCACTAAGGTGAGGGTGTACTCACCTAAGAGGGTGTGTGTGTGTGAGTGTCCGGGTTTATGTGAGGTTTGGTTCCAGGAAACATCCTTCCCCTTCCCCTCCCCATATCTCCTCCCTTATTCCCACCGTGGGTTCGAATCCCAGGTGATTAGACCTGCCCTAAGTCCATGGATCCAAGGTATCCATCCGTGGGCCCAACGGATTTCACCCCTTCCCCACTTTCCAATTGCCAGGTCAATTCCAGCTATCCAGGAAACCTGTCGAAACAGAGGCAGCTACAGGAGGGGACACACAAATATTTGTGCCCTGCAGTTACACACCCGTTCCGACAGGCTCGATCGCAATCTATCCAGATGAGAACACGTTCTCTTCCGACTAGACCACGCTGGAGTCGCTGTATGTCTCAAATTTGGTTCCTTTATTTATAGTTAGTATTTTTGGTGTATTAATGTATTTGTTTTAATTTTTTAATGACTTAGGTAGAGTGATTTAGGGAGTTGGGGGGAGGCTGGGTTGTGTGTGTAGTGGATTGTACGAGATCGTGGTTTGTTAGTATTTATCTAGTTGTGTTCACCTAGTTGTGCTTGCGAGGGTTGAGCTCTGCTCTTTCGGCCCGCCTCTCAACTGCCAATCAATCAATTATTAATAACTAATAAAAAAAAATTCCACACACACACAGACACACACACACACCCAGGAAGCAGCCCGCAACAGCTGTCTAACGCTCATTTACATATTTACTGCTAAGTAACAGAGGGCATCAGAATGATAGAAACTCTGCTGATTTCCGTTTGTGCCATCACCGGGGGATCGAATGAGCTAGGATTACGAGTCGGGAGCGACGTCCACTCAGCAATAAAGCCCCCTAGTTTGTGTATTGGTGCAAAAGATAATTTGGGAGAGGTTAAGGGAAAGGAATGATGTTTGGTGGCCTTGAAAGCTCTGGAGGGGAGGGGGGTTGCCAGTTATGAATTAAAATTGTTATTTTTTAAGATAGGATATATATGCAAAAGACGTTGCGAGATAAAGTAAGAAAAGTGTTTCTGACTGAAGTTAGGTACTGTGTGATTGACTTGTATGTTAGGAAAAAGAATATTTATTAGAAACTTAGATAATCTTTAGAAATGTTTCTTCTTAAATAGTTGCAAATTATTGTGTGAAAAGCTTATGGTTACCGTACCTTAAACAAACACTCGTGAGCACAATTAGTCAACGGGATTCAGAGAGAGTGAGAATGAACAGCGAAATAGTAACAAAAAATGTGACAATGAGGGGAAACTATGTCATTCAAACGTTAACCATATAAATTACAGTAACACTAACTGAGCGTCCACATACATATTCCAATCAATTTATGTTAACCATTTTAGGGTTGGTTAGGTTCGGTTATATATCTACATTAGTTTTAACTCAAATGAAAAGAACTTAACTCATACATAATGAAATGAACAGTTTTATCATTTCATAAGAAAAAAATTAGAGAAAATATATTAATTCAGGAAAACTTAGCTTATTATGCAAATCGGGCCTTGCATAGTAGGCTGAGAAGTGCGTTCTGGCTACTAGGTACGACATATATATATATATATATATATATATATATATATATATATATATATATATATATATATATATATATATATATATATATATATATATGTCGTACCTAGTAGCCAGAACGCACTATTTGGCCTACTATGCAATGCCCGATTTGCCTAATAAGCAAAGTTTTCCTGAATTAATATATTTTCTCTAATTTTTTTCTTTTGAAATGATAAAGCTACCCATTTCATCATGTATGAGGTCAACTTTTTTTTATTTGAGTTAAAATTAACGTAAGATATATGACCGAACCTAACCAACCCTACCTAACCTAACCTAACCTATCTTTATAGGTTAGGTTAGGTTAGGTAGCCGAAAAAGTTAGGTTAGGTTAGGTTAGGTAGGTTAGATCGCTGAAAAACAATTAATTCATGAAAACTTGGCTTATTAGGCAAATCAGACCTTGCATAGTAGGCTGAGAAGTGCGTTCTGGCTATTAGGTACGACATATATATATATATATATATATATATATATATATATATATATATATATATATATATATATATGTCGTACCTAGTAGCCAGAACGCACTTCTCAGCATACTATGCAAAGCCCAATTTGCCTAATAAGCCAAGTTTTCATGAATTAATTGTTTTTCGACTACCTAACCTACCTAACCTAACCTAACCTAACTTTTTCGGCTACCTAACCTAACCTAACCTGTAAAGATAGGTTAGGTTAGGTTAGGTAGGGTTGGTTAGGTTCGGTCATATATCTACGTTAATTTTAACTCCAATAAAAAACAATTGACCTCATACATAATGAAATGGGTAGCTTTATCATTTCATAAGAAAAAAATTAGAGAAAATATGTTAATTCAGGAAAACTTGGCTTATTAGGCAAATCGGGCCTTGCATAGTAGGCTGAGAAGTGCGTTCTGGCTACTAGGTACGACATATATATATATATATATATATATATATATATATGTCGTACCTAGTAGCCAGAACTCACTTCTGAGCCTACTATGCAAGGCCCGATTTGCCTAATAAGCCAAGTTTTCATGAATTAATTGCTTTTCGACTACCTAACCTACCTAACCTAACCTAACCTAACTTTTTCGGCTACCTAACCTAACCTAACCTATAAAGATAGGTTAGGTTAGGTTAGGTAGGGTTGGTTAGGTTCGGTCATATATCTACGTTAATTTTAACTCCAATAAAAAAAAATTGACCTCTTACATAATGAAATGGGTTGCTTTATCATTTCATAAGAAAAAAATTAGAGAAAATATATTAATTCATGAAAACTTGGCTTATTAGACAAATCGGGCCTTGCATTGTAGGCTGAAAAGTGAGTTCTGGCTACTAGGTACGACATATATATATATATATATATATATATATATATATATATATATATATATATATATATATATATATATATATATATATATATATATATATATATATATATATATATGTCGTACCTAGTAGCCAGAACTCACTTCTCAGCCTACTATTCAAGGCCCGATTTGCCTAATAAGCCAAGTTTTCCTGAATTAATATATTTACTATAATTTTTTTCTTATGAAATGATAAAGCAACCCTTTTCTCTATGTATGAGGTCAATTTTTTTTTATTGGAGTTAAAATTAATGTAGATATATGACCGAACCTAACCAGCCCTACCTAACCTAACCTAACCTATATTTATAGGTAAGGTTAGGTTAGGTAGCCAAAAAAAGCTAGGTTAGGTTAGGTTAGGTAGGTTAGGTAGACGAAAAAACATTAATTCATGAAAACTTGGCTTATTAGGCAAATCGGGCCTTGAATAGTAGGCTGAGAAGTGCGTTCTGGCTATTAGGTACGACATATATATATATATGTCGTACCTAGTAGCCAGAACTCACTTCTGAGCCTACTATGCAAGGCCCGATTTGCCTAATAAGCCAAGTTTTCATGAATTAATTGTTTTTCGACTACCTAACCTACCTAACCTAACCTAACATAACTTTTTCGGCTACCTAACCTAACCTAACCTACCCTATAAAGATAGGTTAGGTTAGGTTAGGTAGGGTTGGTTAGGTTCGGTCCTATATCTACGCTAATTTTAACTGCAATAAAAAAAACTGACCTCATACATAATGAAATGGGTAGCTTTATCATTTCATAATAAAAAAAATAGAGAAAATATATTCATTTATGAAAACTTGGCTTATTAGGCAAATCGGGCCTTGCATAGTAGGCTGAGAAGTGAGTTCTGGCTACTAGGTACGACATATATATATATATATATATATATATATATATATATATATATATGACAATGTCAGACCACGGAGGAAAATGAAACAGGAATTTCCTTAAGTACTTTCGTATATTAAATACATCTTCAGAAAGAAGATTCCTTCTGAAGATGTATTTAATATACGAAAGTACTCAAGGAAATTCCTGTTTCATTTTCCTCCGTGGTCTGACATTGTCACATTCTTAATCACGTGTTCATTTTCGTGATATACACACACATATATATATATATATATATATATATATATATATATATATATATATATATATATATATATATATATATATATTTATTTTTTATTTTATTTATTTATTTTTTAAAAATATGTTATATTTATAAATATGTATGTATATTTAAATATTGATATATACCTGTGGGTCCAGGAGGCCATCTGTGTCCCCTCAGATGGTCTCCCTTATCACAGTTTGTGTCTATGGATGTGTGTCTGTGTGTGTGTTTATCCCTGTGAGTGTCCGTGTGAGTGTGTGAGAGTCCGGTTGCGTGTGTGTCCGGTTATGCCTGTGGGTCCACGAGGCCATCTGTGTCCCCTCAGATGGTCTCCCTTATCACAGTCTATGGGTGTGTGTGAGTGTGAGTGCCCGTGTGAGTGTTCGGGTGAGGGTGTACTCACCTAAGTAGTGAGTACTCACTAAGGTGAGGGTGTACTCACCTAAGAGGGTGTGTGTGTGTGAGTGTCCGGGTTTATGTGAGGTTTGGTTCCAGGAAACATCCTTCCCCTTCCCCTCCCCATATCTCCTCCCTTATTCCCACCGTGGGTTCGAATCCCAGGTGATTAGACCTGCCCTAAGTCCATGGATCCAAGGTATCCATCCGTGGGCCCAACGGATTTCACCCCTTCCCCACTTTCCAATTGCCAGGTCAATTCCAGCTATCCAGGAAACCTGTCGAAACAGAGGCAGCTACAGGAGGGGACACACAAATATTTGTGCCCTGCAGTTACACACCCGTTCCGACAGGCTCGATCGCAATCTATCCAGATGAGAACACGTTCTCTTCCGACTAGACCACGCTGGAGTCGCTGTATGTCTCAAATTTGGTTCCTTTATTTATAGTTAGTATTTTTGGTGTATTAATGTATTTGTTTTAATTTTTTAATGACTTAGGTAGAGTGATTTAGGGAGTTGGGGGGAGGCTGGGTTGTGTGTGTAGTGGATTGTACGAGATCGTGGTTTGTTAGTATTTATCTAGTTGTGTTCACCTAGTTGTGCTTGCGAGGGTTGAGCTCTGCTCTTTCGGCCCGCCTCTCAACTGCCAATCAATCAATTATTAATAACTAATAAAAAAAAATTCCACACACACACAGACACACACACACACCCAGGAAGCAGCCCGCAACAGCTGTCTAACGCTCATTTACATATTTACTGCTAAGTAACAGAGGGCATCAGAATGATAGAAACTCTGCTGATTTCCGTTTGTGCCATCACCGGGGGATCGAATGAGCTAGGATTACGAGTCGGGAGCGACGTCCACTCAGCAATAAAGCCCCCTAGTTTGTGTATTGGTGCAAAAGATAATTTGGGAGAGGTTAAGGGAAAGGAATGATGTTTGGTGGCCTTGAAAGCTCTGGAGGGGAGGGGGGTTGCCAGTTATGAATTAAAATTGTTATTTTTATAAGATAGGATATATATGCAAAAGACGTTGCGAGATAAAGTAAGAAAAGTGTTTCTGACTGAAGTTAGGTACTGTGTGATTGACTTGTATGTTAGGAAAAAGAATATTTATTAGAAACTTAGATAATCTTTAGAAATGTTTCTTCTTAAATAGTTGCAAATTATTGTGTGAAAAGCTTATGGTTACCGTACCTTAAACAAACACTCGTGAGCACAATTAGTCAACGGGATTCAGAGAGAGTGAGAATGAACAGCGAAATAGTAACAAAAAATGTGACAATGAGGGGAAACTATGTCATTCAAACGTTAACCATATAAATTACAGTAACACTAACTGAGCGTCCACATACATATTCCAATCAATTTATGTTAACCATTTTAGGGTTGGTTAGGTTCGGTTATATATCTACATTAGTTTTAACTCAAATGAAAAGAACTTAACTCATACATAATGAAATGAACAGTTTTATCATTTCATAAGAAAAAAATTAGAGAAAATATATTAATTCAGGAAAACTTGGCTTATTATGCAAATCG
This sequence comes from Procambarus clarkii, assembly GCF_040958095.1. NCBI lineage: Eukaryota > Metazoa > Arthropoda > Malacostraca > Decapoda > Cambaridae > Procambarus > Procambarus clarkii. The sequence continues at coordinate 6,533,671 of NC_091220.1, forward strand.
GGCCTTGCATAGTAGGCTGAGAAGTGCGTTCTGGCTACTAGGTACGACATATATATATATATATATATATATATATATATATATATATATATATATATATATATATATATATATATATATATATATATATATATATATATATATATATATATATATATATGTCGTACCTAGTAGCCAGAACGCACGAACGCAGTAGAAGTGCGTTCTGGCTACTAGGTACGACATATATATATATATATATATATATATATATATATATATATATATATATATATATATATATATATATATATATATATATGTCGTACCTAGTAGCCAGAACGCACTATTTGGCCTACTATGCAATGCCCGATTTGCCTAATAAGCCAAGTTTTCCTGAATTAATATATTTTCTCTAATTTTTTTCTTTTGAAATGATAAAGCTACCCATTTCATCATGTATGAGGTCAACTTTTTTTTATTTGAGTTAAAATTAACGTAAGATATATGACCGAACCTAACCAACCCTACCTAACCTAACCTATCTTTATAGGTTAGGTTAGGTTAGGTAGCCGAAAAAGTTAGGTTAGGTTAGGTTAGGTAGGTTAGATCGCCGAAAAACAATTAATTCATGAAAACTTGGCTTATTAGGCAAATCAGACCTTGCATAGTAGGCTGAGAAGTGCGTTCTGGCTATTAGGTACGACATATATATATATATATATATATATATATGTCGTACCTAGTTGCCAGAACTCACTTTTTGGCCTACTATTCAAGGCCCGATTTGCCTAATAAGCCAAGTTTTCCTGAATTAATATATTTTTTCTAATTTTTTTCTTATGAAATAATAAAGCTACCCATTTCATTATGTATGAGGTCAATTTTTTTTTATTGAAGTTAAAATTAACGTAGATATATGACCGAAACTAACCAACCCTACCTAACCTAACCTAACCTATCTTTATAGGTTAGGTTTGGTTAGGTAGCCGAAAAAGTTAGGTTAGGTTAGGTTAGGTAGGTTAGGTAGTCGAAAAACAATTAATTCGTGAAAACTTGGCTTATTAGGCAAATCGGGCCTTGCATAGTAGGCTGAGAAGTGCGTTCTGGCTACTAGGTACGACATATATATATATATATATATATATATATATATATATATATATATATATATATATATATATATATATATGTCGTACCTAGTAGCCAGAACTCACTTCTGAGCCTACTATGCAAGGCCCGATTTGCCTAATAAGCCAAGTTTTCATGAATTAATTGTTTTTCGACTACCTAACCTACCTAACCTAACCTACCCTATAAAGATAGGTTAGGTTAGGTTAGGTAGGGTTGGTTAGGTTCGGTCCTATATCTACGCTAATTTTAACTGCAATAAAAAAAAACTGACCTCATACATAATGAAATGGGTAGCTTTATCATTTCATAATAAAAAAAATAGAGAAAATATATTCATTTATGAAAACTTGGCTTATAAGGCAAATCGGGCCTTGCATAGTAGGCTGAGAAGTGAGTTCTGGCTACTAGGTACGACATATATATATATATATATATATATATATATATATATATATATATATATATATATATATATATATATATATATATATATATATATATATATATATATATATATATATATATATATATATATATATATATATATATATGACAATGTCAGACCACGGAGGAAAATGAAACAGGAATTTCCTTAAGTACTTTCGTATATTAAATACATCTTCAGAAAGAAGATTCCTTCTGAAGATGTATTTAATATACGAAAGTACTCAAGGAAATTCCTGTTTCATTTTCCTCCGTGGTCTGACATTGTCACATTCTTAATCACGTGTTCATTTTCGTGATATACACACACACACACACACATATATATATATATATATATATATATATATATATATATATATATATATATATATATATATATATATATATATATATATATATATATATTTTTTTTTTTTATTTTATTTATTTATTTTTTAAAAATATGTTATATATATAAATATGTATGTATATTTAAATATTGATATATACCTGTGGGTCCAGGAGGCCATCTGTGTCCCCTCAGATGGTCTCCCTTATCACAGTTTGTGTCTATGGATGTGTGTCTGTGTGTGTGTTTATCCCTGTGAGTGTCCGTGTGAGTGTGTGAGAGTCCGGTTGCGTGTGTGTCCGGTTATGCCTGTGGGTCCACGAGGCCATCTGTGTCCCCTCAGATGGTCTCCCTTATCACAGTCTATGGGTGTGTGTGAGTGTGAGTGCCCCTGTGAGTGTTCGGGTGAGGGTGTGTGTGTGTGTGAGTGTCCGGGTTTATGTGAGGTTTGGTTCCAGGAAACATCCTTCCCCTTCCCCTCCCCATATCTCCTCCCTTATTATCACCGTGGGTTCGAATCCCAGGTGATTAGACCTGCCCTAAGTCCATGGATCCAAGGTATCCATCCGTGTTCCCAACGGATTTCACCCCTTCCCCACTTTCCAATTGCCAGGTCAATTCCAGCTATCCAGGAAACCTGTCGAAACAGAGGCAGCTACAGGAGGGGACACACAAATATTTGTGCCCTGCAGTTACACACCCGTTCCGACAGGCTCGATCGCAATCTATCCAGATGAGAACACGTTCTATTCCGACTAGACCACGCTGGAGTCGCTGTATGTCTCAAATTTGGTTCCTTTATTTATAGTTAGTATTTTTGGTGTATTAATTGATTTGTTTTAATTTTATAATGACTTAGGTAGAGTGATTTAGGGAGTTGGGGGGAGGCTGGGTTGTGTGTGTAGTGGATTGTACGAGATCATGGTTTGTTAGTATTTATCTAGTTGTGTTCACCTAGTTGTGCTTGCGAGGGTTGAGCTCTGCTCTTTCGGCCCGCCTCTCAACTGCCAATCAATCAATTATTAATAACTAATAAAAAAAAATTCCACACACACACAGACACACACACACACCCAGGAAGCAGCCCGCAACAGCTGTCTAACGCTCATTTACATATTTACTGCTAAGTAACAGAGGGCATCAGAATGATAGAAACTCTGCTGATTTCCGTTTGTGCCATCACCGGGGGATCGAATGAGCTAGGATTACGAGTCGGGAGCGACGTCCACTCAGCAATAAAGCCCCCTAGTTTGTGTATTGGTGCAAAAGATAATTTGGGAGAGGTTAAGGGAAAGGAATGATGTTTGGTGGCCTTGAAAGCTCTGGAGGGGAGGGGGGTTGCCAGTTATGAATTAAAATTGTTATTTTTTTAAGATAGGATATATATGCAAAAGACGTTGCGAGATAAAGTAAGAAAAGTGTTTCTGACTGAAGTTAGGTACTGTGTGATTGACTTGTATGTTAGGAAAAAGAATATTTATTAGAAACTTAGATAATCTTTAGAAATGTTTCTTCTTAAATAGTTGCAAATTATTGTGTGAAAAGCTTATGGTTACCGTACCTTAAACAAACACTCGTGAGCACAATTAGTCAACGGGATTCAGAGAGAGTGAGAATGAACAGCGAAATAGTAACAAAAAATGTGACAAAGAGGGGAAACTATGTCATTCAAACGTTAACCATATAAATTACAGTAACACTAACTGAGCGTCCACATACATATTCCAATCAATTTATGTTAACCATTTTAGGGTTGGTTAGGTTCGGTTATATATCTACATTAGTTTTAACTCAAATGAAAAGAACTTAACTCATACATAATGAAATGAACAGTTTTATCATTTCATAAGAAAAAAATTAGAGAAAATATATTAATTCAGGAAAACTTGGCTTATTAGGCAAATCGGGCCTTGCATAGTAGACTGAGAAGTGCGTTCTGGCTACTAGGTACGACATATATATATATATATATATATATATATATATATATATATATATATATATATATATATATATATATATATATATATATATATATATATATATATATATATGACAATGTCAGACCACGGAGGAAAATGAAACAGGAATTTCCTTAAGTACTTTCGTATATTAAATACATCTTCAGAGAGAAGATTCCTTCTGAAGATGTATTTAATATACGAAAGTACTCAAGGAAATTCCTGTTTCATTTTCCTCCGTGGTCTGACATTGTCACATTCTTAATCACGTGTTCATTTTTGTGATATACACACACACATATATATATATATATATATATATATATATATATATATATATATATATTTATTTATTTATTTTTTATTTTATTTATTTATTTTTTAAAAATATGTTATATTTATAAATATGTATGTATATTTAAATATTGATATATACCTGTGGGTCCAGGAGGCCATCTGTGTCCCCTCAGATGGTCTCCCTTATCACAGTTTGTGTCTATGGATGTGTGTCTGTGTGTGTGTTTATCCCTGTGAGTGTCCGTGTGAGTGTGTGTGAGTCCGGTTGCGTGTGTGTCCGGTTATGCCTGTGGGTCCACGAGGCCATCTGTGTCCCCTCAGATGGTCTCCCTTATCACAGTCTATGGGTGTGTGTGAGTGTGAGTGCCCCTGTGAGTGTTCGGGTGAGGGTGTGTGTGTGTGTGAGTGTCCGGGTTTATGTGAGGTTTGGTTCCAGGAAACATCCTTCCCCTTCCCCTCCCCATATCTCCTCCCTTATTCCCACCGTGGGTTCGAATCCCAGGTGATTAGACCTGCCCTAAGTCCATGGATCCAAGGTATCCATCTGTGGGCCCAACGGATTTCACCCCTTCCCCACTTTCCAATTGCCAGGTCAATTCCAGCTATCCAGGAAACCTGTCGAAACAGAGGCAGCTACAGGAGGGGACACACAAATATTTGTGCCCTGCAGTTACACACCCGTTCCGACAGGCTCGATCGCAATCTATCCAGATGAGAACACGTTCTCTTCCGACTAGACCACGCTGGAGTCGCTGTATGTCTCAAATTTGGTTCCTTTATTTATAGTTAGTATTTTTGGTGTATTAATTGATTTGTTTTAATTTTTTAATGACTTAGGTAGAGTGATTTAGGGAGTTGGGGGGGAGGCTGGGTTGTGTGTGTAGTGGATTGTACGAGATCGTGGTTTGTTAGTATTTATCTAGTTGTGTTCACCTAGTTGTGCTTGCGAGGGTTGAGCTCTGCTCTTTCGGCCAGCCTCTCAACTGCCAATCAATCAATTATTAATAACTAATAAAAAAAAATTCCACACACACACAGACACACACACACACCCAGGAAGCAGCCCGCAACAGCTGTCTAACGCTCATTTACATATTTACTGCTAAGTAACAGAGGGCATTAGAATGATAGAAACTCTGCTGATTTCCGTTTGTGCCATCACCGGGGGATCGAATGAGCTAGGATTACGAGTCGGGAGCGACGTCCACTCAGCAATAAAGCCCCCTAGTTTGTGTATTGGTGCAAAAGATAATTTGGGAGAGGTTAAGGGAAAGGAATGATGTTTGGTGGCCTTGAAAGCTCTGGAGGGGAGGGGGGGTTGCCAGTTATGAATTAAAATTTTTATTTTTTTAAGATAGGATATATATGCAAAAGACGTTGCGAGATAAAGTAAGAAAAGTGTTTCTGACTGAAGTTAGGTACTGTGTGATTGACTTGTATGTTAGGAAAAAGAATATTTATTAGAAACTTAGATAATCTTTAGAAATGTTTCTTCTTAAATAGTTGCAAATTATTGTGTGAAAAGCCTATGGTTACCGTACCTTAAACAAACACTCGTGAGCACAATTAGTCCACGGGATTCAGAGAGAGTGAGAATGAACAGCGAAATAGTAACAAAAAATGTGACAATGAGGGGAAACTATGTCATTGAAACGTTAACCATATAAATTACAGTAACACTAACTGAGCGTCCACATACATATTCCAATCAATTTATGTTAACCATTTTAGGGTTGGTTAGGTTCGGTTATATATCTACATTAGTTTTAACTCAAATGAAAAGAACTTAACTCATACATAATGAAATTAACAGTTTTATCATTTCATAAAAAAAAAATTAGAGAAAATATATTAATTCAGGAAAACTTGGCTTATTAGGCAAATCGGGCCTTGCATAGTAGACTGAGAAGTGCGTTCTGGCTACTAGGTACGACATATATATATATATATATATATATATATATATATATATATATATATATATATATATATATATATATATATATATATATATATATATATATATATATATATATATGACAATGTCAGACCACGGAGGAAAATGAAACAGGAATTTCCTTAAGTACTTTCGTATATTAAATACATCTTCAGAAAGAAGATTCCTTCTGAAGATGTATTTAATATACGAAAGTACTCAAGGAAATTCCTGTTTCATTTTCCTCCGTGGTCTGACATTGTCACATTCTTAATCACGTGTTCATTTTCGTGATATACACACACACACACACACACATATATATATATATATATATATATATATATATATATATATATATATATATATATATATATATATATATATATATATATATATATATATATATATATATATATATATATATATATATATTTATTTTTTTTATAATAGGGAAGGGAGTACCACCTCTGGCTGGAAGAAGGGGGACCCATAGCCTCGGAGGAAACCACACATAACGCATTGGAGGTAATGTGGGTCCCCTCCAATACAGTTTCTGTGTGCTTTTCTCCTACCACCCCCTTCCCTTTTTTTTTTCCTTTATTGTGTATTTAAAGGTTACAAAACATACAAGACAAATGCCTAAAGGTTATGGATCTCTTGAAGCTCCTCCGCTTCTGGACAGGAACCGAGGACGCAGCAAGCATTTCCCCTCTGGATCGCCACACTGAGACGCTGAAATAAAAAACTGGAAGCCCTTGGGTCTCTGGTGACGTCAATGAGCTTGGACCCCAATTCCTTGAGAAATCCCAAGGCACTCTTGCCCCAGGGGCCATGCGTCTCAGACGCTATGGGAACAAAGAGGTATTGACCTTCCAGTCGCCTGTACTTGAGTGATTTTGCTGTTTCCCTGTGGTTGGCCGCCCCACCTGCTTGATCAGCTCCGAAGTGTACATAGGTGTCAGCCAGGGTGGATACACATGTGTAGTCCCACACCAACTGTCTACCCTCCTTCCATGAGTATATGGTGATGCCATCAGGGCGAAGTGCTGGGAAATCCGGGTTTTGGACCCCTAGGATGCGAGGTTCTCTCTCCGCTGGGCACCCAGCTGAGACGAGGCTTCTCTTGATGATGTCATTGACCTCGTTGTGTCTTGCATGCCAGCCCTTTGTGCTTCCGCAATGCAACCCATGCAGTCCGTATTGGTCTGCTTCCACCCTGTTGCAAATACACTTGTATTCAGTGTGAATTGGGGCACCAAGGCGGAGGGCCACTGCTACACGAAGGGATTCTGGATCTAGGCGCGTGCCCATTGCAGACATGGGTACTGCCAGGAGGAAGTCTCCTGCATGGGGGGCACGCACTGCTCTGAGGCGGGCTTTCTCCTTGTCTGATGTTGCGACGCTTAGCATGGCATCAGCTACTTTTTCCACTAGAGGGTGGTCCCAGCCGGACTGTTTGTGTTGTTTTGTTGGCTCTATAATGGTTGCTGGGGCTGCAAGAACATTCCACTGATTTGAACATTCAGTGAAAGCAGGATCGTGTATTCCTGCTGAATCTCTCAGGGTTGCAGGTAAAATATCTCTGACGAGGTCGTGCGATGCATGAGAGGAGGAAAGGAAGGCTGGTAGAGCAATTTGGGAGGCTGTGCGGACACCAAGGCCGCCGAGTCTTACAGGAAGAGTTGCTTGCTCCCACTGAGAGTCGTCCAATGGCAGGTTCAGGACTTTCACCAGCATGGACCTTAGAAGGGTGTCATACACATTTAACTTAGGGCTGCTGTAGGATGGAGAACATCTCAGAAAGTAGGTCAACTTAGGGAGAGACAGGCATCTTGAAAGGAGAAAGAGAGCATCATGGGCATCAATCTTGTCAATCCTGTAATGCATTCTCTTTAGGTCAGTGATTTTTGCAGCCAGGACCTCCTCGATTGCTCGTGGGCCAATGGGGGCACCCAGGAGAGTGCAGTCCGGTGGTTCGACAACGAGAATGTCTGGAAGAGCATTTTGTATTTGCCCAGTGATGTCTGGGTTGCGGGAGATTATTTCACATTTGGATGCATTGAGAATGAGGCCTAAGGCTGCTCCCTGCTCCTGGATTTTCCTTATATCCCCCAAAATGGTTTCCGGAGTTCCAGCTAGAGTGCCATCATCCAGGTACCAGATGTTTAGCTCGTTTGTCAGACTATCAGTGACCTCTTTGATAGCTAGGCAGAAAAGGAGGGGGGCTAAGGGGTCACCTGGGGTCATATATTTATTTATTTATTTTTTATTTTATTTATTTATTTTTTAAAAAATATGTTATATTTATAAATATGTATGTATATTTAAATATTGATATATACCTGTGGGTCCAGGAGGCCATCTGTGTCCCCTCAGATGGTCTCCCTTATCACAGTTTGTGTCTATGGATGTGTGTCTGTGTGTGTGTTTATCCCTGTGAGTGTCCGTGTGAGTGTGTGTGAGTCCGGTTGCGTGTGTGTCCGGTTATGCCTGTGGGTCCACGAGGCCATCTGTGTCCCCTCAGATGGTCTCCCTTATCACAGTCTATGGGTGTGTGTGAGTGTGAGTGCCCCTGTGAGTGTTCGGGTGAGGGTGTGTGTGTGTGTGAGTGTCCGGGTTTATGTGAGGTTTGGTTCCAGGAAACATCCTTCCCCTTCCCCTCCCCATATCTCCTCCCTTATTCCCACCGTGGGTTCGAATCCCAGGTGATTAGACCTGCCCTAAGTCCATGGATCCAAGGTATCCATCCGTGGGCCCAACGGATTTCACCCCTTCCCCACTTTCCAAGGGCCAGGTCAATTCTAGCTATCCAGGAAACCTGTCGAAACAGAGGCAGCTACAGGAGGGGACACACAAATATTTGTGCCCTGCAGTTACACACCCGTTCCGACAGGCTCGATCGCAATCTATCCAGATGAGAACACGTTCTCTTCCGACTAGACCATGCTGGAGTCGCTGTATGTCTCAAATTTGGTTCCTTTATTTATAGTTAGTATTTTTGGTGTATTAATTGATTTGTTTTAATTTTTTAATGACTTAGGTAGAGTGATTTAGGGAGTTGGGGGGGAGGCTGGGTTGTGTGTGTAGTGGATTGTACGAGATCGTGGTTTGTTAGTATTTATCTAGTTGTGTTCACCTAGTTGTGCTTGCGAGGGTTGAGCTCTGCTCTTTCGGCCCGCCTCTCAACTGCCAATCAATCAATTATTAATAACTAATAAAAAAAAATTCCACACACACACCCAGGAAGCAGCCCGCAACAGCTGTCTAACGCTCATTTACATATTTACTGCTAAGTAACAGAGGGCATCAGAATGATAGAAACTCTGCTGATTTCCGTTTGTGCCATCACCGGGGGATCGAATGAGCTAGGATTACGAGTCGGGAGCGACGTCCACTCAGTAATAAAGCCCCCTAGTTTGTGAATTGGTGCAAAAGATAATTTGGGAGAGGTTAAGGGAAAGGAATGATGTTTGGTGGCCTTGAAAGCTCTGGAGGGGAGGGGGGTTGCCAGTTATGAATTAAAATTGTTATTTTTTTAAGATAGGATATATATGCAAAAGACGTTGCGAGATAAAGTAAGAAAAGTGTTTCTGACTGAAGTTAGGTACTGTGTGATTGACTTGTATGTTAGGAAAAAGAATATTTATTAGAAACTTAGATAATCTTTAGAAATGTTTCTTCTTAAATAGTTGCAAATTATTGTGTGAAAAGCTTATGGTTACCGTACCTTAAACAAACACTCGTGAGCACAATTAGTCCACGGGATTCAGAGAGAGTGAGAATGAACAGCGAAATAGTAACAAAAAATGTGACAATGAGGGGAAACTATGTCATTGAAACGTTAACCATATAAATTACAGTAACACTAACTGAGCGTCCACGTACATATTCCAATCAATTTATGTTAACCATTTTAGGGTTGGTTAGGTTCGGTTATATATCTACATTAGTTTTAACTCAAATGAAAAGAACTTAACTCATACATAATGAAATGAACAGTTTTATCATTTCATAAGAAAAAAATTAGAGAAAATATATTAATTCAGGAAAACTTGGCTTATTAGGCAAATCGGGCCTTGCATAGTAGGCTGAGAAGTGCGTTCTGGCTACTAGGTACGACATATATATATATATATATATATATATATATATATATATATATATATATATATATATATATATATATATATATATATATATATATATATATATATATGACAATGTCAGACCACGGAGGAAAATGAAACAGGAATTTCCTTAAGTACTTTCGTATATTAAATACATCTTCAAAAAGAAGATTCCTTCTGAAGATGTATTTAATATACGAAAGTACTCAAGGAAATTCCTGTTTCATTTTCCTCCGTGGTCTGACATTGTCACATTCTTAATCACGTGTTCATTTTCGTGATATATATATATATATATATATATATATATATATATATATATATATATATATATATATATATATATATATATATTTTTTTTTATTTATTTATATATTTTTTTTTTTTAAATATGTTATATTTATAAATATGTATGTATATTTAAATATTGATATATACCTGTTGGTCCAGGAGGCCATCTGTGTCCCCTCAGATGGTCTCCCTTATCACAGTTTGTGTCTATGGATGTGTGTCTGTGTGTGTGTTTATCCCTGTGAGTGTCCGTGTGAGTGTGTGAGAGTCCGGTTGCGTGTGTGTCCGGTTATGCCTGTGGGTCCACGAGGCAATCTGTGTCCCCTCAGATGGTCTCCCTTATCACAGTCTATGGGTGTGTGTGAGTGTGAGTGCCCCTGTGAGTGTTCGGGTGAGGGTGTGTGTGTGTGTGAGTGTCCGGGTTTATGTGAGGTTTGGTTCCAGGAAACATCCTTCCCCTTCCCCTCCCCATATCTCCTCCCTTATTCCCACCGTGGGTTCGAATCCCAGGTGATTAGACCTGCCCTAAGTCCATGGATCCAAGGTATCCATCCGTGGGCCCAACGGATTTCACCCCTTCCCCACTTTCCAAGGGCCAGGTCAATTCTAGCTATCCAGAAAACCTGTCGAAACAGGCAGCTACAGGAGGGGACACACAAATATTTGTGCCCTGCAGTTACACACCCGTTCCGACAGGCTCGATCGCAATCTATCCAGATGAGAACACGTTCTCTTCCGATTAGACCACGCTGGAGTCGCTGTATGTCTCAAATTTGGTTCCTTTATTTATAGTTAGTATTTTTGGTGTATTAATTGATTTGTTTTAATTTTTTAATGACTTAGGTAGAGTGATTTAGGGAGTTGGGGGGGAGGCTGGGTTGTGTGTGTAGTGGATTGTACGAGATCGTGGTTTGTTAGTATTTATCTAGTTGTGTTCACCTAGTTGTGCTTGCGACGGTTGAGCTCTGCTCTTTCGGCCCGCCTCTCAACTGCCAATCAATCAATTATTAATAACTAACAAAAAAAAATTCCACACACACATCCAGGAAGCAGCCCGCAACAGCTGTCTAACGCTCATTTACATATTTACTGCTAAGTAACAGAGGGCATCAGAATGATAGAAACTCTGCTGATTTCCGTTTGTGCCATCACCGGGGGATCGAATGAGCTAGGATTACGAGTCGGGAGCGACGTCCACTCAGCAATAAAGCCCCCTAGTTTGTGTATTGGTGCAAAAGATAATTTGGGAGAGGTTAAGGGAAAGGAATGATGTTTGGTGGCCTTGAAAGCTCTGGAGGGGAGGGGGGTTGCCAGTTATGAATTAAAATTGTTATTTTTTTAAGATAGGATATATATGCAAAAGACGTTGCGAGATATAGTAAGAAAAGTGTTTCTGACTGAAGTTAGGTACTGTGTGATTGACTTGTATGTTAGGAAAAAGAATATTTATTAGAAACTTAGATAATCTTTAGAAATGTTTCTTCTTAAATAGTTGCAAATTATTGTGTGAAAAGCTTATGGTTACCGTACCTTAAACAAACACTCGTGAGCACAATTAGTCCACGGGATTCAGAGAGAGTGAGAATGAACAGCGAAATAGTAACAAAAAATGTGACAATGAGGGGAAACTATGTCATTGAAACGTTAACCATATAAATTACAGTAACACTAACTGAGCGTCCACGTACATATTCCAATCAATTTATGTTAACCATTTTAGGGTTGGTTAGGTTCGGTTATATATCTACATTAGTTTTAACTCAAATGAAAAGAACTTAACTCATACATAATGAAATGAACAGTTTTATCATTTCATAAGAAAAAAATTAGAGAAAATATATTAATTCAGGAAAACTTGGCTTATTAGGCAAATCGGGCCTTGCATAGTAGGCTGAGAAGTGCGTTCTGGCTACTAGGTACGACATATATATATATATATATATATATATATATATATATATATATATATATATATATATATATATATATATATATATATATATATATATATATATATATGACAATGTCAGACCACGGAGGAAAATGAAACAGGAATTTCCTTAAGTACTTTCGTATATTAAATACATCTTCAGAAAGAAGATTCCTTCTGAAGATGTATTTAATATACGAAAGTACTCAAGGAAATTCCTGTTTCATTTTCCTCCGTGGTCTGACATTGTCACATTCTTAATCACGTGTTCATTTTCGTGATATATATATATATATATATATATATATATATATATATATATATATATATATATATATATATATATATATTTTTTTTTTTTATTTATTTATATATTTTTTTTTTTTAAATATGTTATATTTATAAATATGTATGTATATTTAAATATTGATATATACCTGTGGGTCCAGGAGGCCATCTGTGTCCCCTCAGATGGTCTCCCTTATCACAGTTTGTGTCTATGGATGTGTGTCTGTGTGTGTGTTTATCCCTGTGAGTGTCCGTGTGAGTGTGTGAGAGTCCGGTTGCGTGTGTGTCCGGTTATGCCTGTGGGTCCACGAGGCAATCTGTGTCCCCTCAGATGGTCTCCCTTATCACAGTCTATGGGTGTGTGTGAGTGTGAGTGCCCCTGTGAGTGTTCGGGTGAGGGTGTGTGTGTGTGTGAGTGTCCGGGTTTATGTGAGGTTTGGTTCCAGGAAACATCCTTCCCCTTCCCCTCCCCATATCTCCTCCCTTATTCCCACCGTGGGTTCGAATCCCAGGTGATTAGACCTGCCCTAAGTCCATGGATCCAAGGTATCCATCCGTGGGCCCAACGGATTTCACCCCTTCCCCACTTTCCAAGGGCCAGGTCAATTCTAGCTATCCAGAAAACCTGTCGAAACAGGCAGCTACAGGAGGGGGCACACAAATATTTGTGCCCTGCAGTTACACACCCGTTCCGACAGGCTCGATCGCAATCTATCCAGATGAGAACACGTTCTCTTCCGATTAGACCACGCTGGAGTCGCTGTATGTCTCAAATTTGGTTCCTTTATTTATAGTTAGTATTTTTGGTGTATTAATTGATTTGTTTTAATTTTTTAATGACTTAGGTAGAGTGATTTAGGGAGTTGGGGGGAGGCTGGGTTGTGTGTGTAGTGGATTGTACGAGATCGTGGTTTGTTAGTATTTATCTAGTTGTGTTCACCTAGTTGTGCTTGCGACGGTTGAGCTCTGCTCTTTCGGCCCGCCTCTCAACTGCCAATCAATCAATTATTAATAACTAACAAAAAAAAATTCCACACACACATCCAGGAAGCAGCCCGCAACAGCTGTCTAACGCTCATTTACATATTTACTGCTAAGTAACAGAGGGCATCAGAATGATAGAAACTCTGCTGATTTCCGTTTGTGCCATCACCGGGGGATCGAATGAGCTAGGATTACGAGTCGGGAGCGACGTCCACTCAGCAATAAAGCCCCCTAGTTTGTGTATTGGTGCAAAAGATAATTTGGGAGAGGTTAAGGGAAAGGAATGATGTTTGGTGGCCTTGAAAGCTCTGGAGGGGAGGGGGGTTGCCAGTTATGAATTAAAATTGTTATTTTTTTAAGATAGGATATATATGCAAAAGACGTTGCGAGATATAGTAAGAAAAGTGTTTCTGACTGAAGTTAGGTACTGTGTGATTGACTTGTATGTTAGGAAAAAGAATATTTATTAGAAACTTAGATAATCTTTAGAAATGTTTCTTCTTAAATAGTTGCAAATTATTGTGTGAAAAGCTTATGGTTACCGTACCTTAAACAAACACTCGTGAGCACAATTAGTCCACGGGATTCAGAGAGAGTGAGAATGAACAGCGAAATAGTAACAAAAAATGTGACAATGAGGGGAAACTATGTCATTGAAACGTTAACCATATAAATTACAGTAACACTAACTGAGCGTCCACGTACATATTCCAATCAATTTATGTTAACCATTTTAGGGTTGGTTAGGTTCGGTTATATATCTACATTAGTTTTAACTCAAATGAAAAGAACTTAACTCATACATAATGAAATGAACAGTTTTATCATTTCATAAGAAAAAAATTAGAGAAAATATATTAATTCAGGAAAACTTGGCTTATTAGGCAAATCGGGCCTTGCATAGTAGGCTGAGAAGTGCGTTCTGGCTACTAGGTACGACATATATATATATATATATATATATATATATATATATATATATATATATATATATATATATATATATATATATATATATATATATATATATATATATATATATATATATATGACAATGTCAGACCACGGAGGAAAATGAAACAGGAATTTCCTTAAGTACTTTCGTATATTAAATACATCTTCAGAAAGAAGATTCCTTCTGAAGATGTATTTAATATACGAAAGTACTCAAGGAAATTCCTGTTTCATTTTCCTCCGTGGTCTGACATTGTCACATTCTTAATCACGTGTTCATTTTCGTGATATATATATATATATATATATATATATATATATATATATATATATATATATATATATATATATATATATATATATTTTTTTTTTATTTATTTATATATTTTTTTTTTTTAAATATGTTATATTTATAAATATGTATGTATATTTAAATATTGATATATACCTGTGGGTCCAGGAGGCCATCTGTGTCCCCTCAGATGGTCTCCCTTATCACAGTTTGTGTCTATGGATGTGTGTCTGTGTGTGTGTTTATCCCTGTGAGTGTCCGTGTGAGTGTGTGAGAGTCCGGTTGCGTGTGTGTCCGGTTATGCCTGTGGGTCCACGAGGCAATCTGTGTCCCCTCAGATGGTCTCCCTTATCACAGTCTATGGGTGTGTGTGAGTGTGAGTGCCCCTGTGAGTGTTCGGGTGAGGGTGTGTGTGTGTGTGAGTGTCCGGGTTTATGTGAGGTTTGGTTCCAGGAAACATCCTTCCCCTTCCCCTCCCCATATCTCCTCCCTTATTCCCACCGTGGGTTCGAATCCCAGGTGATTAGACCTGCCCTAAGTCCATGGATCCAAGGTATCCATCCGTGGGCCCAACGGATTTCACCCCTTCCCCACTTTCCAAGGGCCAGGTCAATTCTAGCTATCCAGGAAACCTGTCGAAACAGGCAGCTACAGGAGGGGACACACAAATATTTGTGCCCTGCAGTTACACACCCGTTCCGACAGGCTCGATCGCAATCTATCCAGATGAGAACACGTTCTCTTCCGATTAGACCACGCTGGAGTCGCTGTATGTCTCAAATTTGGTTCCTTTATTTATAGTTAGTATTTTTGGTGTATTAATTGATTTGTTTTAATTTTTTAATGACTTAGGTAGAGTGATTTAGGGAGTTGGGGGGGAGGCTGGGTTGTGTGTGTAGTGGATTGTACGAGATCGTGGTTTGTTAGTATTTATCTAGTTGTGTTTACCTAGTTGTGCTTGCGACGGTTGAGCTCTGCTCTTTCGGCCCGCCTCTCAACTGCCAATCAATCAATTATTAATAACTAACAAAAAAAAATTCCACGCACACATCCAGGAAGCAGCCCGCAACAGCTGTCTAACGCTCATTTACATATTTACTGCTAAGTAACAGAGGGCATCAGAATGATAGAAACTCTGCTGATTTCCGTTTGTGCCATCACCGGGGGATCGAATGAGCTAGGATTACGAGTCGGGAGCGACGTCCACTCAGCAATAAAGCCCCCTAGTTTGTGTATTGGTGCAAAAGATAATTTGGGAGAGGTTAAGGGAAAGGAATGATGTTTGGTGGCCTTGAAAGCTCTGGAGGGGAGGGGGGTTGCCAGTTATGAATTAAAATTGTTATTTTTTTAAGATAGGATATATATGCAAAAGACGTTGCGAGATATAGTAAGAAAAGTGTTTCTGACTGAAGTTAGGTACTGTGTGATTGACTTGTATGTTAGGAAAAAGAATATTTATTAGAAACTTAGATAATCTTTAGAAATGTTTCTTCTTAAATAGTTGCAAATTATTGTGTGAAAAGCTTATGGTTACCGTACCTTAAACAAACACTCGTGAGCACAATTAGTCCACGGGATTCAGAGAGAGTGAGAATGAACAGCGAAATAGTAACAAAAAATGTGACAATGAGGGGAAACTATGTCATTGAAACGTTAACCATATAAATTACAGTAACACTAACTGAGCGTCCACGTACATATTCCAATCAATTTATGTTAACCATTTTAGGGTTGGTTAGGTTCGGTTATATATCTACATTAGTTTTAACTCAAATGAAAAGAACTTAACTCATACATAATGAAATGAACAGTTTTATCATTTCATAAGAAAAAAATTAGAGAAAATATATTAATTCAGGAAAACTTGGCTTATTAGGCAAATCGGGCCTTGCATAGTAGGCTGAGAAGTGCGTTCTGGCTACTAGGTACGACATATATATATATATATATATATATATATATATATATATATATATATATATATATATATATATATATATATATATATATATATATATATATGACAATGTCAGACCACGGAGGAAAATGAAACAGGAATTTCCTTAAGTACTTTCGTATATTAAATACATCTTCAGAAAGAAGATTCCTTCTGAAGATGTATTTAATATACGAAAGTACTCAAGGAAATTCCTGTTTCATTTTCCTCCGTGGTCTGACATTGTCACATTCTTAATCACGTGTTCATTTTCGTGATATATATATATATATATATATATATATATATATATATATATATATATATATATATATATATATATTTTTTTTTTTTTATTTATTTATATATTTTTTTTTTTTAAATATGTTATATTTATAAATATGTATGTATATTTAAATATTGATATATACCTGTGGGTCCAGGAGGCCATCTGTGTCCCCTCAGATGGTCTCCCTTATCACAGTTTGTGTCTATGGATGTGTGTCTGTGTGTGTGTTTATCCCTGTGAGTGTCCGTGTGAGTGTGTGAGAGTCCGGTTGCGTGTGTGTCCGGTTATGCCTGTGGGTCCACGAGGCAATCTGTGTCCCCTCAGATGGTCTCCCTTATCACAGTCTATGGGTGTGTGTGAGTGTGAGTGCCCCTGTGAGTGTTCGGGTGAGGGTGTGTGTGTGTGTGAGTGTCCGGGTTTATGTGAGGTTTGGTTCCAGGAAACATCCTTCCCCTTCCCCTCCCCATATCTCCTCCCTTATTCCCACCGTGGGTTCGAATCCCAGGTGATTAGACCTGCCCTAAGTCCATGGATCCAAGGTATCCATCCGTGGGCCCAACGGATTTCACCCCTTCCCCACTTTCCAAGGGCCAGGTCAATTCTAGCTATCCAGGAAACCTGTCGAAACAGGCAGCTACAGGAGGGGACACACAAATATTTGTGCCCTGCAGTTACACACCCGTTCCGACAGGCTCGATCGCAATCTATCCAGATGAGAACACGTTCTCTTCCGATTAGACCACGCTGGAGTCGCTGTATGTCTCAAATTTGGTTCCTTTATTTATAGTTAGTATTTTTGGTGTATTAATTGATTTGTTTTAATTTTTTAATGACTTAGGTAGAGTGATTTAGGGAGTTGGGGGGGAGGCTGGGTTGTGTGTGTAGTGGATTGTACGAGATCGTGGTTTGTTAGTATTTATCTAGTTGTGTTCACCTAGTTGTGCTTGCGACGGTTGAGCTCTGCTCTTTCGGCCCGCCTCTCAACTGCCAATCAATCAATTATTAATAACTAACAAAAAAAAATTCCACGCACACATCCAGGAAGCAGCCCGCAACAGCTGTCTAACGCTCATTTACATATTTACTGCTAAGTAACAGAGGGCATCAGAATGATAGAAACTCTGCTGATTTCCGTTTGTGCCATCACCGGGGGATCGAATGAGCTAGGATTACGAGTCGGGAGCGACGTCCACTCAGCAATAAAGCCCCCTAGTTTGTGTATTGGTGCAAAAGATAATTTGGGAGAGGTTAAGGGAAAGGAATGATGTTTGGTGGCCTTGAAAGCTCTGGAGGGGAGGGGGGTTGCCAGTTATGAATTAAAATTGTTATTTTTTTAAGATAGGATATATATGCAAAAGACGTTGCGAGATATAGTAAGAAAAGTGTTTCTGACTGAAGTTAGGTACTGTGTGATTGACTTGTATGTTAGGAAAAAGAATATTTATTAGAAACTTAGATAATCTTTAGAAATGTTTCTTCTTAAATAGTTGCAAATTATTGTGTGAAAAGCTTATGGTTACCGTACCTTAAACAAACACTCGTGAGCACAATTAGTCCACGGGATTCAGAGAGAGTGAGAATGAACAGCGAAATAGTAACAAAAAATGTGACAATGAGGGGAAACTATGTCATTGAAACGTTAACCATATAAATTACAGTAACACTAACTGAGCGTCCACGTACATATTCCAATCAATTTATGTTAACCATTTTAGGGTTGGTTAGGTTCGGTTAGATATCTACATTAGTTTTAACTCAAATGAAAAGAACTTAACTCATACATAATGAAATGAACAGTTTTATCATTTCATAAGAAAAAAATTAGAGAAAATATATTAATTCAGGAAAACTTGGCTTATTAGGCAAATCGGGCCTTGCATAGTAGGCTGAGAAGTGCGTTCTGGCTACTAGGTACGACATATATATATATATATATATATATATATATATATATATATATATATATATATATATATATATATATATATATATATATATATATATATATATATATATATATATATATATATATATATATATATATATATATATATATATGACAATGTCAGACCACGGAGGAAAATGAAACAGGAATTTCCTTAAGTACTTTCGTATATTAAATACATCTTCAGAAAGAAGATTCCTTCTGAAGATGTATTTAATATACGAAAGTACTCAAGGAAATTCCTGTTTCATTTTCCTCCGTGGTCTGACATTGTCACATTCTTAATCACGTGTTCATTTTCGTGATATATATATATATATATATATATATATATATATATATATATATATATATATATATATATATATATATATATATATATATATATATATATATATATTTTTTTTTTTTTATTTATTTATATATTTTTTTTTTTTAAATATGTTATATTTATAAATATGTATGTATATTTAAATATTGATATATACCTGTGGGTCCAGGAGGCCATCTGTGTCCCCTCAGATGGTCTCCCTTATCACAGTTTGTGTCTATGGATGTGTGTCTGTGTGTGTGTTTATCCCTGTGAGTGTCCGTGTGAGTGTGTGAGAGTCCGGTTGCGTGTGTGTCCGGTTATGCCTGTGGGTCCACGAGGCAATCTGTGTCCCCTCAGATGGTCTCCCTTATCACAGTCTATGGGTGTGTGTGAGTGTGAGTGCCCCTGTGAGTGTTCGGGTGAGGGTGTGTGTGTGTGTGAGTGTCCGGGTTTATGTGAGGTTTGGTTCCAGGAAACATCCTTCCCCTTCCCCTCCCCATATCTCCTCCCTTATTCCCACCGTGGGTTCGAATCCCAGGTGATTAGACCTGCCCTAAGTCCATGGATCCAAGGTATCCATCCGTGGGCCCAACGGATTTCACCCCTTCCCCACTTTCCAAGGGCCAGGTCAATTCTAGCTATCCAGGAAACCTGTCGAAACAGGCAGCTACAGGAGGGGACACACAAATATTTGTGCCCTGCAGTTACACACCCGTTCCGACAGGCTCGATCGCAATCTATCCAGATGAGAACACGTTCTCTTCCGATTAGACCACGCTGGAGTCGCTGTATGTCTCAAATTTGGTTCCTTTATTTATAGTTAGTATTTTTGGTGTATTAATTGATTTGTTTTAATTTTTTAATGACTTAGGTAGAGTGATTTAGGGAGTTGGGGGGGAGGCTGGGTTGTGTGTGTAGTGGATTGTACGAGATCGTGGTTTGTTAGTATTTATCTAGTTGTGTTCACCTAGTTGTGCTTGCGACGGTTGAGCTCTGCTCTTTCGGCCCGCCTCTCAACTGCCAATCAATCAATTATTAATAACTAACAAAAAAAAATTCCACACACACATCCAGGAAGCAGCCCGCAACAGCTGTCTAACGCTCATTTACATATTTACTGCTAAGTAACAGAGGGCATCAGAATGATAGAAACTCTGCTGATTTCCGTTTGTGCCATCACCGGGGGATCGAATGAGCTAGGATTACGAGTCGGGAGCGACGTCCACTCAGCAATAAAGCCCCCTAGTTTGTGTATTGGTGCAAAAGATAATTTGGGAGAGGTTAAGGGAAAGGAATGATGTTTGGTGGCCTTGAAAGCTCTGGAGGGGAGGGGGGTTGCCAGTTATGAATTAAAATTGTTATTTTTTTAAGATAGGATATATATGCAAAAGACGTTGCGAGATATAGTAAGAAAAGTGTTTCTGACTGAAGTTAGGTACTGTGTGATTGACTTGTATGTTAGGAAAAAGAATATTTATTAGAAACTTAGATAATCTTTAGAAATGTTTCTTCTTAAATAGTTGCAAATTATTGTGTGAAAAGCTTATTGTTACCGTACCTTAAACAAACACTCGTGAGCACAATTAGTCCACGGGATTCAGAGAGAGTGAGAATGAACAGCGAAATAGTAACAAAAAATGTGACAATGAGGGGAAACTATGTCATTCAAACGTTAACCATATAAATTACAGTAACACTAACTGAGCGTCCACATACATATTCCAATCAATTTATGTTAACCATTTTAGGGTTGGTTAGGTTCGGTTATATATCTACATAAGTTTTAACTCAAATGAAAAGAACTTAACTCATACATAATGAAATGAACAGTTTTATCATTTCATAAGAAAAAAATTAGAGAAAATATATTAATTCAGGAAAACTTGGCTTATTAGGCAAATCGGGCCTTGCATAGTAGGCTGAGAAGTGCGTTCTGGCTACTAGGTACGACATATATATATATATATATATATATATATATATATATATATATATATATATATATATATATATATATATATGACAATGTCAGACCACGGAGGAAAATGAAACAGGAATTTCCTTAAGTACTTTCGTATATTAAATACATCTTCAGAAAGAAGATTCCTTCTGAAGATGTATTTAATATACGAAAGTACTCAAGGAAATTCCTGTTTCATTTTCCTCCGTGGTCTGACATTGTCACATTCTTAATCACGTGTTCATTTTCGTGATATACACACACACACACATATATATATATATATATATATATATATATATATATATATATATATATATATTTATATATATATATTTATTTATTTATATTTTATTTTATTTATTTATTTTTTAAAAATATGTTATATTTATAAATATGTATGTATATTTAAATGTTGATATATACCTGTGGGTCCAGGAGGCCATCTGTGTCCCCTCAGATGGTCTCCCTTATCACAGTTTGTGTCTATGGATGTGTGTCTGTGTGTGTGTTTATCCCTGTGAGTGTCCGTGTGAGTGTGTGTGAGTCCGGTTGCGTGTGTGTCCGGTTATGCCTGTGGGTCCACGAGGCCATCTGTGTCCCCTCAGATGGTCTCCCTTATCACAGTCTATGGGTGTGTGTTAGTGTGAGTGCCCCTGTGAGTGTTCGGGTGAGGGTGTGTGTGTGTGTGAGTGTCCGGGTTTATGTGAGGTTTGGTTCCAGGAAACATCCTTCCCCTTCCCCTCCCCATATCTCCTCCCTTATTCCCACCGTGGGTTCGAATCCCAGGTGATTAGACCTGCCCTAAGTCCATGGATCCAAGGTATCCATCCGTGGGCCCAACGGATTTCACCCCTTCCCCACTTTCCAAGGGCC
>NC_091220.1:6558440-6560940 GCF_040958095.1 Procambarus clarkii
AGTCCGGTTGCGTGTGTGTCCGGTTATGCCTGTGGGTCCACGAGGCCATCTGTGTCCCCTCAGATGGTCTCCCTTATCACAGTCTATGGGTGTGTGTGAGTGTGAGTGCCCCTGTGAGTGTTCGGATGAGGGTGTGTGTGTGTGTGAGTGTCCGGGTTTATGTGAGGTTTGGTTCCAGGAAACATCCTTCCCCTTCCCCTCCCCATATCTCCTCCCTTATTCCCACCGTGGGTTCGAATCCCAGGTGATTAGACCTGCCCTAAGTCCATGGATCCAAGGTATCCATCCGTGGGCCCAACGGATTTCACCCCTTCCCCACTTTCCAAGGGCCAGGTCAATTCTAGCTATCCAGGAAACCTGTCGAAACAGGCAGCTACAGGAGGGGACACACAAATATTTGTGCCCTGCAGTTACACACCCGTTCCGACAGGCTCGATCGCAATCTATCCAGATGAGAACACGTTCTCTTCCGATTAGACCACGCTGGAGTCGCTGTATGTCTCAAATTTGGTTCCTTTATTTATAGTTAGTATTTTTGGTGTATTAATTGATTTGTTTTAATTTTTTAATGACTTAGGTAGAGTGATTTAGGGAGTTGGGGGGGAGGCTGGGTTGTGTGTGTAGTGGATTGTACGAGATCGTGGTTTGTTAGTATTTATCTAGTTGTGTTCACCTAGTTGTGCTTGCGAGGGTTGAGCTCTGCTCTTTGGGCCCGCCTCTCAACTGCCAATCAATCAATTATTAATAACTAATAAAAAAAAATTCCACACACACACCCAGGAAGCAGCCCGCAACAGCTGTCTAACGCTCATTTACATATTTACTGCTAAGTAACAGAGGGCATCAGAATGATAGAAACTCTGCTGATTTCCGTTTGTGCCATCACCGGGGGATCGAATGAGCTAGGATTACGAGTCGGGAGCGACGTCCACTCAGCAATAAAGCCCCCTAGTTTGTGTATTGGTGCAAAAGATAATTTGGGAGAGGTTAAGGGAAAGGAATGATGTTTGGTGGCCTTGAAAGCTCTGGAGGGGAGGGGGGTTGCCAGTTATGAATTAAAATTGTTATTTTTTTAAGATAGGATATATATGCAAAAGACGTTGCGAGATATAGTAAGAAAAGTGTTTCTGACTGAAGTTAGGTACTGTGTGATTGACTTGTATGTTAGGAAAAAGAATATTTATTAGAAACTTAGATAATCTTTAGAAATGTTTCTTCTTAAATAGTTGCAAATTATTGTGTGAAAAGCTTATGGTTACCGTACCTTAAACAAACACTCGTGAGCACAATTAGTCAACGGGATTCAGAGAGAGTGAGAATGAACAGCGAAATAGTAACAAAAAATGTGACAATGAGGGGAAACTATGTCATTCAAACGTTAACCATATAAATTACAGTAACACTAACTGAGCGTCCACATACATATTCCAATCAATTTATGTTAACCATTTTAGGGTTGGTTAGGTTCGGTTATATATCTACATAAGTTTTAACTCAAATGAAAAGAACTTAACTCATACATAATGAAATGAACAGTTTTATCATTTCATAAGAAAAAAATTAGAGAAAATATATTAATTCAGGAAAACTTGGCTTATTAGGCAAATCGGGCCTTGCATAGTAGGCTGAGAAGTGCGTTCTGGCTACTAGGTACGACATATATATATATATATATATATATATATATATATATATATATATATATATATATATATATATATATATATATGACAATGTCAGACCACGGAGGAAAATGAAACAGGAATTTCCTTAAGTACTTTCGTATATTAAATACATCTTCAGAAAGAAGATTCCTTCTGAAGATGTATTTAATATACGAAAGTACTCAAGGAAATTCCTGTTTCATTTTCCTCCGTGGTCTGACATTGTCACATTCTTAATCACGTGTTCATTTTCGTGATATACACACACACACACATATATATATATATATATATATATATATATATATATATATATATATATATATATATATTTATATATATATATTTATTTATTTATATTTTATTTTATTTATTTATTTTTTAAAAATATGTTATATTTATAAATATGTATGTATATTTAAATGTTGATATATACCTGTGGGTCCAGGAGGCCATCTGTGTCCCCTCAGATGGTCTCCCTTATCACAGTTTGTGTCTATGGATGTGTGTCTGTGTGTGTGTTTATCCCTGTGAGTGTCCGTGTGAGTGTGTGTGAGTCCGGTTGCGTGTGTGTCCGGTTATGCCTGTGGGTCCACGAGGCCATCTGTGTCCCCTCAGATGGTCTCCCTTATCACAGTCTATGGGTGTGTGTTAGTGTGAGTGCCCCTGTGAGTGTTCGGGTGAGGGTGTGTGTGTGTGTGAGTGTCCGGGTTTATGTGAGGTTTGGTTCCAGGAAACATCCTTCCCCTTCCCCTCCCCATATCTCCTCCCTTATTCCCACCGTGGGTTCGAATCCCAGGTGATTAGACCTGCCCTAAGTCCATGGATCCAAGGTA
>NC_091220.1:6570940-6576392 GCF_040958095.1 Procambarus clarkii
ATTAACAATCTTTGGACAACACCCACCAGTGGGACTCGAACCCAGAAAGCACAACTACCTTCCAGTAGCTGGCATAACTAGTATGCTTTAACCCACTACGCCATCAGACCTTACAAAAGAAGTAGATAGTTCGAGATATATATATCTCAAACATCTCCACCTCCCGAAGGCACCAGATGAGTGAGGGGTCAGTCTGCATTTTTCGTCAAGCCACTGTCAATGTGAGAGAACTCGTGTCCAGCTTATAAGCCTATACTTGCATAAACCACAAGTGAAGATTAACAATCTTTGGACAACACCCACCAGTGGGACTTGAACCCAGAAAGCACAACTACCTTCCAGTAGCTGGCATAACTAGTATGCTTTAACCCACTACGCCATCAGACCTTACAAAAGAAGTAGATAGTTCGAGATATATATATCTCAAACATCTCCACCTCCCGAAGGCACCAGATGAGTGAGGGGTCAGTCTGCATTTTTCGTCAAGCCACTGTCAATGTGAGAGAACTCGTGTCCAGCTTATAAGCCTATACTTGCATAAACCACAAGTGAAGATTAACAATCTTTGGACAACACCCACCAGTGGGACTCGAACCCGGAAAGCACAACTACCTTCCAGTAGCTGGCATAACTAGTATGCTTTAACCCACTACGCCATCAGACCTTACAAAAGAAGTAGATAGTTCGAGATATATATATCTCAAACATCTCCACCTCCCGAAGGCACCAGATGAGTGAGGGGTCAGTCTGCATTTTTCGTCAAGCCACTGTCAATGTGAGAGAACTCGTGTCCAGCTTATAAGCCTATACTTGCATAAACCACAAGTGAAGATTAACAATCTTTGGACAACACCCACCAGTGGGACTCGAACCCAGAAAGCACAACTACCTTCCAGTAGCTGGCATAACTAGTATGCTTTAACCCACTACGCCATCAGACCTTACAAAAGAAGTAGATAGTTCGAGATATATATATCTCAAACATCTCCACCTCCCGAAGGCACCAGATGAGTGAGGGGTCAGTCTGCATTTTTCGTCAAGCCACTGTCAATGTGAGCGAACTCGTGTCCAGCTTATAAGCCTATACTTGCATAAACCACAAGTGAAGATTAACAATCTTTGGACAACACCCACCAGTGGGACTCGAACCCAGAAAGCACAACTACCTTCCAGTAGCTGGCATAACTAGTATGCTTTAACCCACTACGCCATCAGACCTTACAAAAGAAGTAGATAGTTCGAGATATATATATCTCAAACATCTCCACCTCCCGAAGGCACCAGATGAGTGAGGGGTCAGTCTGCATTTTTCGTCAAGCCACTGTCAATGTGAGAGAACTCGTGTCCAGCTTATAAGCCTATACTTGCATAAACCACAAGTGAAGATTAACAATCTTTGGACAACACCCACCAGTGGGACTCGAACCCAGAAAGCACAACTACCTTCCAGTAGCTGGCATAACTAGTATGCTTTAACCCACTACGCCATCAGACCTTACAAAAGAAGTAGATAGTTCGAGATATATATATCTCAAACATCTCCACCTCCCGAAGGCACCAGATGAGTGAGGGGTCAGTCTGCATTTTTCGTCAAGCCACTGTCAATGTGAGAGAACTCGTGTCCAGCTTATAAGCCTATACTTGCATAAACCACAAGTGAAGATTAACAATCTTTGGACAACACCCACCAGTGGGACTCGAACCCAGAAAGCACAACTACCTTCCAGTAGCTGGCATAACTAGTATGCTTTAACCCACTACGCCATCAGACCTTACAAAAGAAGTAGATAGTTCGAGATATATATATCTCAAACATCTCCACCTCCCGAAGGCACCAGATGAGTGAGGGGTCAGTCTGCATTTTTCGTCAAGCCACTGTCAATGTGAGAGAACTCGTGTCCAGCTTATAAGCCTATACTTGCATAAACCACAAGTGAAGATTAACAATCTTTGGACAACACCCACCAGTGGGACTCGAACCCAGAAAGCACAACTACCTTCCAGTAGCTGGCATAACTAGTATGCATTAACCCACTACGCCATCAGACCTTACAAAAGAAGTAGATAGTTCGAGATATATATATCTCAAACATCTCCACCTCCCGAAGGCACCAGATGAGTGAGGGGTCAGTCTGCATTTTTCGTCAAGCCACTGTCAATGTGAGAGAACTCGTGTCCAGCTTATAAGCCTATACTTGCATAAACCACAAGTGAAGATTAACAATCTTTGGACAACACCCACCAGTGGGACTCGAACCCAGAAAGCACAACTACCTTCCAGTAGCTGGCATAACTAGTATGCTTTAACCCACTACGCCATCAGACCTTACAAAAGAAGTAGATAGTTCGAGATATATATATCTCAAACATCTCCACCTTCCGAAGGCACCAGATGAGTGAGGGGTCAGTCTGCATTTTTCGTCAAGCCACTGTCAATGTGAGAGAACTCGTGTCCAGCTTATAAGCCTATACTTGCATAAACCACAAGTGAAGATTAACAATCTTTGGACAACACCCACCAGTGGGACTCGAACCCAGAAAGCACAACTACCTTCCAGTAGCTGGCATAACTAGTATGCTTTAACCCACTACGCCATCAGACCTTACAAAAGAAGTAGATAGTTCGAGATATATATATCTCAAACATCTCCACCTCCCGAAGGCACCAGATGAGTGAGGGGTCAGTCTGCATTTTTCGTCAAGCCACTGTCAATGTGAGAGAACTCGTGTCCAGCTTATAAGCCTATACTTGCATAAACCACAAGTGAAGATTAACAATCTTTGGACAACACCCACCAGTGGGAC
The DNA here is from genome assembly GCF_040958095.1 of Procambarus clarkii. Classification (NCBI taxonomy): domain Eukaryota; kingdom Metazoa; phylum Arthropoda; class Malacostraca; order Decapoda; family Cambaridae; genus Procambarus; species Procambarus clarkii. The sequence goes on from NC_091220.1 coordinate 6,573,746, forward strand.
TCGAACCCAGAAAGCACAACTACCTTCCAGTAGCTGGCATAACTAGTATGCTTTAACCCACTACGCCATCAGACCTTACAAAAGAAGTAGATAGTTCGAGATATATATATCTCAAACATCTCCACCTCCCGAAGGCACCAGATGAGTGAGGGGTCAGTCTGCATTTTTCGTCAAGCCACTGTCAATGTGAGAGAACTCGTGTCCAGCTTATAAGCCTATACTTGCATAAACCACAAGTGAAGATTAACAATCTTTGGACAACACCCACCAGTGGGACTCGAACCCAGAAAGCACAACTACCTTCCAGTAGCTGGCATAACTAGTATGCTTTAACCCACTACGCCATCAGACCTTACAAAAGAAGTAGATAGTTCGAGATATATATATCTCAAACATCTCCACCTCCCGAAGGCACCAGATGAGTGAGGGGTCAGTCTGCATTTTTCGTCAAGCCACTGTCAATGTGAGAGAACTCGTGTCCAGCTTATAAGCCTATACTTGCATAAACCACAAGTGAAGATTAACAATCTTTGGACAACACCCACCAGTGGGACTCGAACCCAGAAAGCACAACTACCTTCCAGTAGCTGGCATAACTAGTATGCTTTAACCCACTACGCCATCAGACCTTACAAAAGAAGTAGATAGTTCGAGATATATATATCTCAAACATCTCCACCTCCCGAAGGCACCAGATGAGTGAGGGGTCAGTCTGCATTTTTCGTCAAGCCACTGTCAATGTGAGAGAACTCGTGTCCAGCTTATAAGCCTATACTTGCATAAACCACAAGTGAAGATTAACAATCTTTGGACAACACCCACCAGTGGGACTCGAACCCAGAAAGCACAACTACCTTCCAGTAGCTGGCATAACTAGTATGCTTTAACCCACTACGCCATCAGACCTTACAAAAGAAGTAGATAGTTCGAGATATATATATCTCAAACATCTCCACCTCCCGAAGGCACCAGATGAGTGAGGGGTCAGTCTGCATTTTTCGTCAAGCCACTGTCAATGTGAGAGAACTCGTGTCCAGCTTATAAGCCTATACTTGCATAAACCACAAGTGAAGATTAACAATCTTTGGACAACACCCACCAGTGGGACTCGAACCCAGAAAGCACAACTACCTTCCAGTAGCTGGCATAACTAGTATGCTTTAACCCACTACGCCATCAGACCTTACAAAAGAAGTAGATAGTTCGAGATATATATATCTCAAACATCTCCACCTTCCGAAGGCACCAGATGAGTGAGGGGTCAGTCTGCATTTTTCGTCAAGCCACTGTCAATGTGAGAGAACTCGTGTCCAGCTTATAAGCCTATACTTGCATAAACCACAAGTGAAGATTAACAATCTTTGGACAACACCCACCAGTGGGACTCGAACCCAGAAAGCACAACTACCTTCCAGTAGCTGGCATAACTAGTATGCTTTAACCCACTACGCCATCAGACCTTACAAAAGAAGTAGATAGTTCGAGATATATATATCTCAAACATCTCCACCTCCCGAAGGCACCAGATGAGTGAGGGGTCAGTCTGCATTTTTCGTCAAGCCACTGTCAATGTGAGAGAACTCGTGTCCAGCTTATAAGCCTATACTTGCATAAACCACAAGTGAAGATTAACAATCTTTGGACAACACCCACCAGTGGGACTCGAACCCAGAAAGCACAACTACCTTCCAGTAGCTGGCATAACTAGTATGCTTTAACCCACTACGCCATCAGACCTTACAAAAGAAGTAGATAGTTCGAGATATATATATCTCAAACATCTCCACCTCCCGAAGGCACCAGATGAGTGAGGGGTCAGTCTGCATTTTTCGTCAAGCCACTGTCAATGTGAGAGAACTCGTGTCCAGCTTATAAGCCTATACTTGCATAAACCACAAGTGAAGATTAACAATCTTTGGACAACACCCACCAGTGGGACTCGAACCCAGAAAGCACAACTACCTTCCAGTAGCTGGCATAACTAGTATGCTTTAACCCACTACGCCATCAGACCTTACAAAAGAAGTAGATAGTTCGAGATATATATATCTCAAACATCTCCACCTCCCGAAGGCACCAGATGAGTGAGGGGTCAGTCTGCATTTTTCGTCAAGCCACTGTCAATGTGAGAGAACTCGTGTCCAGCTTATAAGCCTATACTTGCATAAACCACAAGTGAAGATTAACAATCTTTGGACAACACCCACCAGTGGGACTCGAACCCAGAAAGCACAACTACCTTCCAGTAGCTGGCATAACTAGTATGCTTTAACCCACTACGCCATCAGACCTTACAAAAGAAGTAGATAGTTCGAGTTATATATATCTCAAACATCTCCACCTCCCGAAGGCACCAGATGAGTGAGGGGTCAGTCTGCATTTTTCGTCAAGCCACTGTCAATGTGAGAGAACTCGTGTCCAGCTTATAAGCCTATACTTGCATAAACCACAAGTGAAGATTAACAATCTTTGGACAACACCCACCAGTGGGACTCGAACCCAGAAAGCACAACTACCTTCCAGTAGCTGGCATAACTAGTATGCTTTAACCCACTACGCCATCAGACCTTACAAAAGAAGTAGATAGTTCGAGATATATATATCTCAAACATCTCCACCTCCCGAAGGCACCAGATGAGTGAGGGGG
>NC_091220.1:6576892-6627893 GCF_040958095.1 Procambarus clarkii
TTTTGCACCAATACGCAAACTAGGGGGCTTTATTGCTGAGTGGACGTCGCTCCCGACTCGTAATCCTAGCTCATTCGATCCCCCGGTGATGGCACAAACGGAAATCAGCAGAGTTTCTATCAGTCTGATGCCCTCTGTTACTTAGCAGTAATATGTAAATGAGCGTTAGACAGCTGTTGCGGGCTGCTTCCTGGTGTGTGTGTGTGTGTGTGGAATTTTTTTTTATTAGTTATTAATAATTGATTGATTGGCAGTTGAGAGGCGGGCCGAAAGAGCAGAGCTCCACCCTCGCAAGCACAACTAGGTGAACACAACTAGATAAATACTAACAAACCACAATCTCGTACAATCCACTACACACACAACCCGACCTCCCCCCCAACTCCCTAAATCACTCTACCTAAGTCATTAAAAAATTAAAACAAATCAATTAATACACCAAAAATACTAACTATAAATAAAGGAACCAAATTTGAGACATACAGCGATTCCAGCGTGGTCCTAGTCGGAAGAGAACGTGTTCTCATCTGGATAGATTGCGATCGAGCCTGTCGGAACGGGTGTGTAACTGCAGGGCACAAATATTTGTGTGTCCCCTCCTGTAGCTGCCTCTGTTTCGACAGGTTTTCCTGGATAGCTAGAATTGACCTGGCCCTTGGAAAGTGGGGAAGGGGTGAAATCCGTTGGGCCACGGATGGATACCTTGGATCCATGGACTTAGGGCAGGTCTAATCACCTGGGATTCGAACCCACGGTGGGAATAAGGGAGGAGATATGGGGAGGGGAAGGGGAAGGATGTTTCCTGGAACCAAACCTCACATAAACCCGGACACTCACACACACACACACACACACACACCCTCACCCGAACAATCACAGGGGGCACTCACACTCACACACACCCATAGACTGTGATAAGGGAGACCATCTGAGGGGACACAGATGGCCTCGTGGACCCACAGGCATAACCGGACACACACGCAACCGGACTCTCACACACTCAAACGGACACTCACAGGGATAAACACACACACAGACACACATCCATAGACACAAACTGTGATAAGGGAGACCATCTGAGGGGACACAGATGGCCTCCTGGACCCACAGGTATATATCAATATTTAAATATACATACATATTTATAAATATAACATATTTTAAAAAAAAAAAAAAAAATATATATATATATATATATATATATAGTATTATATATATATATATATATATATATATATATATATATATATATGTCGTACCTAGTAGCCAGGACGCACTTCTCAGCCTACTATACAAGGCCCGATTTGCCTAATAAGCCAAGTTTTCCTGAATTAATATATTTTCTCTAATTTTTTTCTTATGAAATGATAAAACTGTTCATTTCATTATGTATGAGTTAAGTTCTTTTCATTTGAGTTAAAACTAATGTAGATATCTAACCGAACCTAACCAACCCTAAAATGGTTAACATAAATTGATTGGAATATGTATGTAGACGCTCAGTTAGTGTTACTGTAATTATATGGTTAACGTTTGAATGACATAGTTTCCCCCTCATTGTCACATTTTTTTGTTACTATTTCGCTGTTCATTCTCACTCTCTCTGAATCCCGTGGACTAATTGTGCTCACGAGTGTTTGTTTAAGGTACGGTAACCATAGGCTTTTCACACAATAATTTGCAACTATTTAAGAAGAAACATTCTAAAGATATCTAAGTTTCTAATAAATATTCTTTTTCCTAACATACAAGTCAATCACACAGTACCTAACTTCAGTCAGAAACACTTTTCTTACTATATCTCGCAACGTCTTTTGCATATATATCCTATCTTAAAAAATAACAATTTTAATTCATAACTGCAACCCCCCTCCCCTCCAGAGCTTTCAAGGCCACCAAACGTCATTCCTTTCCCTTAACCTCTCCCAAATTATCTTTTGCACCAATACGCAAACTAGGGGGCTTTATTGCTGAGTGGACGTCGCTCCCGACTCGTAATCCTAGCTCATTCGATCCCCCGGTGATGGCACAAACGGAAATCAGCAGAGTTTCTATCATTCTGATGCCCTCTGTTACTTAGCAGTAAATATGTAAATGAGCGTTAGACAGCTGTTGCGGGCTGCTTCCTGGGTGTGTGTGTGTGTGTGGAATTTTTTTTTATTAGTTATTAATAATTGATTGATTGGCAGTTGAGAGGCGGGCCGAAAGAGCAGAGCTCCACCCTCGCAAGCACAACTAGGTGAACACAACTAGATAAATACTAACAAACCACAATCTCGTACAATCCACTACACACACAACCCGACCTCCCCCCCCAACTCCCTAAATCACTCTACCTAAGTCATTAAAAAATTAAAACAAATCAATTAATACACCAAAAATACTAACTATAAATAAAGGAACCAAATTTGAGACATACAGCGATTCCAGCGTGGTCTAGTCGGAAGAGAACGTGTTCTCATCTGGATAGATTGCGATCGAGCCTGTCGGAACGGGTGTGTAACTGCAGGGCACAAATATTTGTGTGTCCCCTCCTGTAGCTGCCTCTGTTTCGACAGGTTTCCTGGATAGCTAGAATTGACCTGGCCCTTGGAAAGTGGGGAAGGGGTGAAATCCGTTGGGCCCACGGATGGATACCTTGGATCCATGGACTTAGGGCAGGTCTAATCACCTGGGATTCGAACCCACGGTGGGAATAAGGGAGGAGATATGGGGAGGGGAAGGGGAAGGATGTTTCCTGGAACCAAACCTCACATAAACCCGGGCACTCACACACACACACACACCCTCACCCCGAACAATCACAGGGGCACTCACACTCACACACACCCATAGACTGTGATAAGGGAGACCATCTGAGGGGACACAGATGGCCTCGTGGACCACAGGCATAACCGGACACACACGCAACCGGACTCTCACACACTCACACGGACACTCACAGGGATAAACACACACACAGACACACATCCATAGACACAAACTGTGATAAGGGAGACCATCTGAGGGGACACAGATGGCCTCCTGGACCCACAGGTATATATCAATATTTAAATATACATACATATTTATAAATATAACATATTTTAAAAAAAAAATATATATATATATATATATATATATATATATATATATATATATATATATATATATATATATATATATATATATATATATATATATATATATATATGTCGTACCTAGTAGCCAGAACGCACTTCTCAGCCTACTATACAAGGCCCGATTTGCCTAATAAGCCAAGTTTTCCTGAATTAATATATTTTCTCTAATTTTTTTCTTATGAAATGATAAAACTGTTCATTTCATTATGTATGAGTTAAGTTCTTTTCATTTGAGTTAAAACTAATGTAGATATCTAACCGAACCTAACCAACCCTAAAATGGTTAACATAAATTGATTGGAATATGTATGTAGACGCTCAGTTAGTGTTACTGTAATTTATATGGTTAACGTTTGAATGACATAGTTTCCCCTCATTGTCACATTTTTTGTTACTATTTCGCTGTTCATTCTCACTCTCTCTGAATCCCGTGGACTAATTGTGCTCACGAGTGTTTGTTTAAGGTACGGTAACCATAGGCTTTTCACACAATAATTTGCAACTATTTAAGAAGAAACATTTCTAAAGATTATCTAAGTTTCTAATAAATATTCTTTTTCCTAACATACAAGTCAATCACACAGTACCTAACTTCAGTCAGAAACACTTTTCTTACTATATCTCGCAACGTCTTTTGCATATATATCCTATCTTAAAAAATAACAATTTTAATTCATAACTGGCAACCCCCCTCCCCTCCAGAGCTTTCAAGGCCACCAAACGTCATTCCTTTCCCTTAACCTCTCCCAAATTATCTTTTGCACCAATACGCAAACTAGGGGGCTTTATTGCTGAGTGGACGTCGCTCCCGACTCGTAATCCTAGCTCATTCGATCCCCCGGTGATGGCACAAACGGAAATCAGCAGAGTTTCTATCATTCTGATGCCCTCTGTTACTTAGCAGTAAATATGTAAATGAGCGTTAGACAGCTGTTGCGGGCTGCTTCCTGGGTGTGTGTGTGTGTGTGTGGAATTTTTTTTTATTAGTTATTAATAATTGATTGATTGGCAGTTGAGAGGCGGGCCGAAAGAGCAGAGCTCCACCCTCGCAAGCACAACTAGGTGAACACAACTAGATAAATACTAACAAACCACAATCTCGTACAATCCACTACACACACAACCCGACCTCCCCCCCAACTCCCTAAATCACTCTACCTAAGTCATTAAAAAATTAAAACAAATCAATTAATACACCAAAAATACTAACTATAAATAAAGGAACCAAATTTGAGACATACAGCGATTCCAGCGTGGTCTAGTCGGAAGAGAACGTGTTCTCATCTGGATAGATTGCGATCGAGCCTGTCGGAACGGGTGTGTAACTGCAGGGCACAAATATTTGTGTGTCCCCTCCTGTAGCTGCCTCTGTTTCGACAGGTTTCCTGGATAGCTAGAATTGACCTGGCCCTTGGAAAGTGGGGAAGGGGTGAAATCCGTTGGGCCCACGGATGGATACCTTGGATCCATGGACTTAGGGCAGGTCTAATCACCTGGGATTCGAACCCACGGTGGGAATAAGGGAGGAGATATGGGGAGGGGAAGGGGAAGGATGTTTCCTGGAACCAAACCTCACATAAACCCGGACACTCACACACACACACACACACACACACCCTCACCCGAACAATCACAGGGGCACTCACACTCACACACACCCATAGACTGTGATAAGGGAGACCATCTGAGGGGACACAGATGGCCTCGTGGACCCACAGGCATAACCGGACACACACGCAACCGGACTCTCACACACTCAAACGGACACTCACAGGGATAAACACACACACAGACACACATCCATAGACACAAACTGTGATAAGGGAGACCATCTGAGGGGACACAGATGGCCTCCTGGACCCACAGGTATATATCAATATTTAAATATACATACATATTTATAAATATAACATATTTTAAAAAAAAAAAAAAAATATATATATATATATATATATATATATATATATATATATATATATATATATATATATATATATATATATATATATGTCGTACCTAGTAGCCAGGACGCACTTCTCAGCCTACTATACAAGGCCCGATTTGCCTAATAAGCCAAGTTTTCCTGAATTAATATATTTTCTCTAATTTTTTTCTTATGAAATGATAAAACTGTTCATTTCATTATGTATGAGTTAAGTTCTTTTCATTTGAGTTAAAACTAATGTAGATATCTAACCGAACCTAACCAACCCTAAAATGGTTAACATAAATTGATTGGAATATGTATGTAGACGCTCAGTTAGTGTTACTGTAATTTATATGGTTAACGTTTGAATGACATAGTTTCCCCTCATTGTCACATTTTTTGTTACTATTTCGCTGTTCATTCTCACTCTCTCTGAATCCCGTGGACTAATTGTGCTCACGAGTGTTTGTTTAAGGTACGGTAACCATAGGCTTTTCACACAATAATTTGCAACTATTTAAGAAGAAACATTTCTAAAGATTATCTAAGTTTCTAATAAATATTCTTTTTCCTAACATACAAGTCAATCACACAGTACCTAACTTCAGTCAGAAACACTTTTCTTACTATATCTCGCAACGTCTTTTGCATATATATCCTATCTTAAAAAATAACAATTTTAATTCATAACTGGCAACCCCCCTCCCCTCCAGAGCTTTCAAGGCCACCAAACGTCATTCCTTTCCCTTAACCTCTCCCAAATTATCTTTTGCACCAATACGCAAACTAGGGGGCTTTATTGCTGAGTGGACGTCGCTCCCGACTCGTAATCCTAGCTCATTCGATCCCCCGGTGATGGCACAAACGGAAATCAGCAGAGTTTCTATCATTCTGATGCCCTCTGTTACTTAGCAGTAAATATGTAAATGAGCGTTAGACAGCTGTTGCGGGCTGCTTCCTGGGTGTGTGTGTGTGTGTGGAATTTTTTTTTATTAGTTATTAATAATTGATTGATTGGCAGTTGAGAGGCGGGCCGAAAGAGCAGAGCTCCACCCTCGCAAGCACAACTAGGTGAACACAACTAGATAAATACTAACAAACCACAATCTCGTACAATCCACTACACACACAACCCGACCTCCCCCCCAACTCCCTAAATCACTCTACCTAAGTCATTAAAAAATTAAAACAAATCAATTAATACACCAAAATACTAACTATAAATAAAGGAACCAAATTTGAGACATACAGCGATTCCAGCGTGGTCTAGTCGGAAGAGAACGTGTTCTCATCTGGATAGATTGCGATCGAGCCTGTCGGAACGGGTGTGTAACTGCAGGGCACAAATATTTGTGTGTCCCCTCCTGTAGCTGCCTCTGTTTCGACAGGTTTCCTGGATAGCTAGAATTGACCTGGCCCTTGGAAAGTGGGGAAGGGGTGAAATCCGTTGGGCCCACGGATGGATACCTTGGATCCATGGACTTAGGGCAGGTCTAATCACCTGGGATTCGAACCCACGGTGGGAATAAGGGAGGAGATATGGGGAGGGGAAGGGGAAGGATGTTTCCTGGAACCAAACCTCACATAAACCCGGGCACTCACACACACACACACACCCTCACCCGAACAATCACAGGGGCACTCACACTCACACACACCCATAGACTGTGATAAGGGAGACCATCTGAGGGGACACAGATGGCCTCGTGGACCCACAGGCATAACCGGACACACACGCAACCGGACTCTCACACACTCACACGGACACTCACAGGGATAAACACACACACAGACACACATCCATAGACACAAACTGTGATAAGGGAGACCATCTGAGGGGACACAGATGGCCTCCTGGACCCACAGGTATATATCAATATTTAAATATACATACATATTTATAAATATAACATATTTTAAAAAAAAAATATATATATATATATATATATATATATATATATATATATATATATATATATATATATATATATATATATATATATATGTCGTACCTAGTAGCCAGAACGCACTTCTCAGCCTACTATACAAGGCCCGATTTGCCTAATAAGCCAAGTTTTCCTGAATTAATATATTTTCTCTAATTTTTTTCTTATGAAATGATAAAACTGTTCATTTCATTATGTATGAGTTAAGTTCTTTTCATTTGAGTTAAAACTAATGTAGATATCTAACCGAACCTAACCAACCCTAAAATGGTTAACATAAATTGATTGGAATATGTATGTAGACGCTCAGTTAGTGTTACTGTAATTTATATGGTTAACGTTTGAATGACATAGTTTCCCCTCATTGTCACATTTTTTGTTACTATTTCGCTGTTCATTCTCACTCTCTCTGAATCCCGTGGACTAATTGTGCTCACGAGTGTTTGTTTAAGGTACGGTAACCATAGGCTTTTCACACAATAATTTGCAACTATTTAAGAAGAAACATTTCTAAAGATTATCTAAGTTTCTAATAAATATTCTTTTTCCTAACATACAAGTCAATCACACAGTACCTAACTTCAGTCAGAAACACTTTTCTTACTATATCTCGCAACGTCTTTTGCATATATATCCTATCTTAAAAAATAACAATTTTAATTCATAACTGGCAACCCCCCTCCCCTCCAGAGCTTTCAAGGCCACCAAACGTCATTCCTTTCCCTTAACCTCTCCCAAATTATCTTTTGCACCAATACGCAAACTAGGGGGCTTTATTGCTGAGTGGACGTCGCTCCCGACTCGTAATCCTAGCTCATTCGATCCCCCGGTGATGGCACAAACGGAAATCAGCAGAGTTTCTATCATTCTGATGCCCTCTGTTACTTAGCAGTAAATATGTAAATGAGCGTTAGACAGCTGTTGCGGGCTGCTTCCTGGGTGTGTGTGTGTGTGTGGAATTTTTTTTTATTAGTTATTAATAATTGATTGATTGGCAGTTGAGAGGCGGGCCGAAAGAGCAGAGCTCCACCCTCGCAAGCACAACTAGGTGAACACAACTAGATAAATACTAACAAACCACAATCTCGTACAATCCACTACACACACAACCCGACCTCCCCCCCAACTCCCTAAATCACTCTACCTAAGTCATTAAAAAATTAAAACAAATCAATTAATACACCAAAAATACTAACTATAAATAAAGGAACCAAATTTGAGACATACAGCGATTCCAGCGTGGTCTAGTCGGAAGAGAACGTGTTCTCATCTGGATAGATTGCGATCGAGCCTGTCGGAACGGGTGTGTAACTGCAGGGCACAAATATTTGTGTGTCCCCTCCTGTAGCTGCTTCTGTTTCGACAGGTTTCCTGGATAGCTAGAATTGACCTGGCCCTTGGAAAGTGGGGAAGGGGTGAAATCCGTTGGGCCCACGGATGGATACCTTGGATCCATGGACTTAGGGCAGGTCTAATCACCTGGGATTCGAACCCACGGTGGGAATAAGGGAGGAGATATGGGGAGGGGAAGGGGAAGGATGTTTCCTGGAACCAAACCTCACATAAACCCGGGCACTCACACACACACACACACCCTCACCCGAACAATCACAGGGGCACTCACACTCACACACACCCATAGACTGTGATAAGGGAGACCATCTGAGGGGACACAGATGGCCTCGTGGACCCACAGGCATAACCGGACACACACGCAACCGGACTCTCACACACTCACACGGACACTCACAGGGATAAACACACACACAGACACACATCCATAGACACAAACTGTGATAAGGGAGACCATCTGAGGGGACACAGATGGCCTCCTGGACCCACAGGTATATATCAATATTTAAATATACATACATATTTATAAATATAACATATTTAAAAAAAAAAAATAAATAAAATAAAAAAAAAAAAATATATATATATATATATATATATATATATATATATATATATATATATATATATATATATATATATATATATATATATATATATATATATATATATATATATATATATATATATATATGTCGTACCTAGTAGCCAGAACGCACTTCTCAGCCTACTATGCAAGGCCCGATTTGCCTAATAAGCCAAGTTTTCCTGAATTAATATATTTTCTCTAATTTTTTTCTTATGAAATGATAAAACTGTTCATTTCATTATGTATGAGTTAAGTTCTTTTCATTTGAGTTAAAACTAATGTAGATATATAACCGAACCTAACCAACCCTAAAATGGTTAACATAAATTGATTGGAATATGTATGTAGACGCTCAGTTAGTGTTACTGTAATTTATATGGTTAACGTTTGAATGACATAGTTTCCCCTCATTGTCACATTTTTTGTTACTATTTCGCTGTTCATTCTCACTCTCTCTGAATCCCGTGGACTAATTGTGCTCACGAGTGTTTGTTTAAGGTACGGTAACCATAGGCTTTTCACACAATAATTTGCAACTATTTAAGAAGAAACATTTCTAAAGATTATCTAAGTTTCTAATAAATATTCTTTTTCCTAACATACAAGTCAATCACACAGTACCTAACTTCAGTCAGAAACACTTTTCTTACTATATCTCGCAACGTCTTTTGCATATATATCCTATCTTAAAAAATAACAATTTTAATTCATAACTGGCAACCCCCCTCCCCTCCAGAGCTTTCAAGGCCACCAAACGTCATTCCTTTCCCTTAACCTCTCCCAAATTATCTTTTGCACCAATACGCAAACTAGGGGGCTTTATTGCTGAGTGGACGTCGCTCCCGACTCGTAATCCTAGCTCATTCGATCCCCCGGTGATGGCACAAACGGAAATCAGCAGAGTTTCTATCATTCTGATGCCCTCTGTTACTTAGCAGTAAATATGTAAATGAGCGTTAGACAGCTGTTGCGGGCTGCTTCCTGGGTGTGTGTGTGTGTGTGGAATTTTTTTTTATTAGTTATTAATAATTGATTGATTGGCAGTTGAGAGGCGGGCCGAAAGAGCAGAGCTCAACCCTCGCAAGCACAACTAGGTGAACACAACTAGATAAATACTAACAAACCACGATCTCGTACAATCCACTACACACACAACCCGACCTACCCCCCAACTCCCTAAATCACTCTACCTAAGTCATTAAAAAATTAAAACAAATCAATTAATACACCAAAAATACTAACTATAAATAAAGGAACCAAATTTGAGACATACAGCGATTCCAGCGTGGTCTAGTCGGAAGAGAACGTGTTCTCATCTGGATAGATTGCGATCGAGCCTGTCGGAACGGGTGTGTAACTGCAGGGCACAAATATTTGTGTGTCCCCTCCTGTAGCTGCCTCTGTTTCGACAGGTTTCCTGGATAGCTAGAATTGACCTGGCCCTTGGAAAGTGGGGAAGGGGTGAAATCCGTTGGGCCCACGGATGGATACCTTGGATCCATGGACTTAGGGCAGGTCTAATCACCTGGGATTCGAACCCACGGTGGGAATAAGGGAGGAGATATGGGGAGGGGAAGGGGAAGGATGTTTCCTGGAACCAAACCTCACATAAACCCGGACACTCACACACACACACACACCCTCACCCGAACAATCACAGGGGCACTCACACTCACACACACCCATAGACTGTGATAAGGGAGACCATCTGAGGGGACACAGATGGCCTCGTGGACCCACAGGAATAACCGGACACACACGCAACCGGACTCTCACACACTCACACGGACACTCACAGGGATAAACATACACACAGACACACATCCATAGACACAAACTGTGATAAGGGAGACCATCTGAGGGGACACAGATGGCCTCCTGGACCCACAGGTATATATCAATATTTAAATATACATACATATTTATAAATATAACATATTTTAAAAAATATATATATATATATATATATATATATATATATATATATATATATATATATATATATATATATATATATATATATATATATATATGTCGTACCTAGTAGCCAGAACGCACTTCTCAGCCTACTATACAAGGCCCGATTTGCCTAATAAGCCAAGTTTTCCTGAATTAATATATTTTCTCTAATTTTTTTCTTATGAAATGATAAAACTGTTCATTTCATTATGTATGAGTTAAGTTCTTTTCATTTGAGTTAAAACTAATGTAGATATCTAACCGAACCTAACCAACCCTAAAATGGTTAACATAAATTGATTGGAATATGTATGTAGACGCTCAGTTAGTGTTACTGTAATTTATATGGTTAACGTTTGAATGACATAGTTTCCCCTCATTGTCACATTTTTTGTTACTATTTCGCTGTTCATTCTCACTCTCTCTGAATCCCGTGGACTAATTGTGCTCACGAGTGTTTGTTTAAGGTACGGTAACCATAGGCTTTTCACACAATAATTTGCAACTATTTAAGAAGAAACATTTCTAAAGATTATCTAAGTTTCTAATAAATATTCTTTTTCCTAACATACAAGTCAATCACACAGTACCTAACTTCAGTCAGAAACACTTTTCTTACTATATCTCGCAACGTCTTTTGCATATATATCCTATCTTAAAAAATAACAATTTTAATTCATAACTGGCAACCCCCCTCCCCTCCAGAGCTTTCAAGGCCACCAAACGTCATTCCTTTCCCTTAACCTCTCCCAAATTATCTTTTGCACCAATACGCAAACTAGGGGGCTTTATTGCTGAGTGGACGTCGCTCCCGACTCGTAATCCTAGCTCATTCGATCCCCCGGTGATGGCACAAACGGAAATCAGCAGAGTTTCTATCATTCTGATGCCCTCTGTTACTTAGCAGTAAATATGTAAATGAGCGTTAGACAGCTGTTGCGGGCTGCTTCCTGGGTGTGTGTGTGTGTGTGTGGAATTTTTTTTTATTAGTTATTAATAATTGATTGATTGGCAGTTGAGAGGCGGGCCGAAAGAGCAGAGCTCAACCCTCGCAAGCACAACTAGGTGAACACAACTAGATAAATACTAACAAACCACAATCTCGTACAATCCACTACACACACAACCCGACCTCCCCCCCAACTCCCTAAATCACTCTACCTAAGTCATTAAAAAATTAAAACAAATCAATTAATACACCAAAAATACTAACTATAAATAAAGGAACCAAATTTGAGACATACAGCGATTCCAGCGTGGTCTAGTCGGAAGAGAACGTGTTCTCATCTGGATAGATTGCGATCGAGCCTGTCGGAACGGGTGTGTAACTGCAGGGCACAAATATTTGTGTGTCCCCTCCTGTAGCTGCCTCTGTTTCGACAGGTTTCCTGGATAGCTAGAATTGACCTGGCCCTTGGAAAGTGGGGAAGGGGTGAAATCCGTTGGGCCCACGGATGGATACCTTGGATCCATGGACTTAGGGCAGGTCTAATCACCTGGGATTCGAACCCACGGTGGGAATAAGGGAGGAGATATGGGGAGGGGAAGGGGAAGGATGTTTCCTGGAACCAAACCTCACATAAACCCGGACACTCACACACACACACACACCCTCACCCTAACAATCACAGGGGCACTCACACTCACACACACCCATAGACTGTGATAAGGGAGACCATCTGAGGGGACACAGATGGCCTCGTGGACCCACAGGCATAACCGGACACACACGCAACCGGACTCTCACACACTCACACGGACACTCACAGGGATAAACACACACACAGACACACATCCATAGACACAAACTGTGATAAGGGAGACCATCTGAGGGGACACAGATGGCCTCCTGGACCCACAGGTATATATCAATATTTAAATATACATACATATTTATAAATATAACATATTTAAAAAAAAAAAATAAATAAAATAAAAAAAAAAAAAAATATATATATATATATATATATATATATATATATATATATATATATATATATATATATATATATATATATATATATATATGTCGTACCTAATAGCCAGAAGGCACTTCTCAGCCTACTATTCAAGGCCCGATTTGCCTAATAAGCCAAGTTTTCATGAATTAATGTTTTTTCGTCTACCTAACCTACCTAACCTAACCTAACCTAGCTTTTTTTGGCTACCTAACCTAACCTTACCTATATATATAGGTTAGGTTAGGTTAGGTAGGGTTGGTTAGGTTCGGTCATATATCTACGTTAATTTTAACTCCAATAAAAAAAAATTGACCTCATACATAGAGAAAAGGGCTGCTTTATCATTTCATAAGAAAAAAATTATAGTAAATATATTAATTCAGGAAAACTTGGCTTATTAGGCAAATCGGGCCTTGAATAGTAGGCTGAGAAGTGAGTTCTGGCTATTAGGTACGACATATATATATATATATATATATATATATATATATATATATATATATATATATGTCGTACCTAGTAGCCAGAACGCACTTCTCAGCCTACTATGCAAGGCCCGATTTGCCTAATAAGCCAAGTTTTCCTGAATTAATATATTTTCTCTAATTTTTTTCTTATGAAATGATAAAACTGTTCATTTCATTATGTATGAGTTAAGTTCTTTTCATTTGAGTTAAAACTAATGTAGATATCTAACCGAACCTAACCAACCCTAAAATGGTTAACATAAATTGATTGGAATATGTATGTAGACGCTCAGTTAGTGTTACTGTAATTTATATGGTTAACGTTTGAATGACATAGTTTCCCCTCATTGTCACATTTTTTGTTACTATTTCGCTGTTCATTCTCACTCTCTCTGAATCCCGTGGACTAATTGTGCTCACGAGTGTTTGTTTAAGGTACGGTAACCATAGGCTTTTCACACAATAATTTGCAACTATTTAAGAAGAAACATTTCTAAAGATTATCTAAGTTTCTAATAAATATTCTTTTTCCTAACATACAAGTCAATCACACAGTACCTAACTTCAGTCAGAAACACTTTTCTTACTATATCTCGCAACGTCTTTTGCATATATATCCTATCTTAAAAAATAACAATTTTAATTCATAACTGGCAACCCCCCTCCCCTCCAGAGCTTTCAAGGCCACCAAACGTCATTCCTTTCCCTTAACCTCTCCCAAATTATCTTTTGCACCAATACGCAAACTAGGGGGCTTTATTGCTGAGTGGACGTCGCTCCCGACTCGTAATCCTAGCTCATTCGATCCCCCGGTGATGGCACAAACGGAAATCAGCAGAGTTTCTATCATTCTGATGCCCTCTGTTACTTAGCAGTAAATATGTAAATGAGCGTTAGACAGCTGTTGCGGGCTGCTTCCTGGGTGTGTGTGTGTGTGTGGAATTTTTTTTTATTAGTTATTAATAATTGATTGATTGGCAGTTGAGAGGCGGGCCGAAAGAGCAGAGCTCAACCCTCGCAAGCACAACTAGGTGAACACAACTAGATAAATACTAACAAACCACGATCTCGAACAATCCACTACACACACAACCCGACCTACCCCCCAACTCCCTAAATCACTCTACCTAAGTCATTAAAAAATTAAAACAAATCAATTAATACACCAAAAATACTAACTATAAATAAAGGAACCAAATTTGAGACATACAGCGATTCCAGCGTGGTCTAGTCGGAAGAGAACGTGTTCTCATCTGGATAGATTGCGATCGAGCCTGTCGGAACGGGTGTGTAACTGCAGGGCACAAATATTTGTGTGTCCCCTCCTGTAGCTGCCTCTGTTTCGACAGGTTTCCTGGATAGCTAGAATTGACCTGGCCCTTGGAAAGTGGGGAAGGGGTGAAATCCGTTGGGCCCACGGATGGATACCTTGGATCCATGGACTTAGGGCAGGTCTAATCACCTGGGATTCGAACCCACGGTGGGAATAAGGGAGGAGATATGGGGAGGGGAAGGGGAAGGATGTTTCCTGGAACCAAACCTCACATAAACCCGGACACTCACACACACACACACACCCTCACCCGAACAATCACAGGGGCACTCACACTCACACACACCCATAGACTGTGATAAGGGAGACCATCTGAGGGGACACAGATGGCCTCGTGGACCCACAGGCATAACCGGACACACACGCAACCGGACTCTCACACACTCACACGGACACTCACAGGGATAAACACACACACAGACACACATCCATAGACACAAACTGTGATAAGGGAGACCATCTGAGGGGACACAGATGGCCTCCTGGACCCACAGGTATATATCAATATTTAAATATACATACATATTTATAAATATAACATATTTTTTAAAAAAAAATAAATAAAATAAAATATATATATATATATATATATATATATATATATATATATATATATATATATATATATATATATATATATATATATATATATATATATATATATATGTCGTACCTAGTAGCCAGAACGCACTTCTCAGCCTACTATGCAAGGCCCGATTTGCCTAATAAGCCAAGTTTTCCTGAATTAATATATTTTCTCTAATTTTTTTCTTATGAAATGATAAAACTGTTCATTTCATTATGTATGAGTTAAGTTCTTTTCATTTGAGTTAAAACTAATGTAGATATATAACCGAACCTAACCAACCCTAAAATGGTTAACATAAATTGATTGGAATATGTATGTAGACGCTCAGTTAGTGTTACTGTAATTTATATGGTTAACGTTTGAATGACATAGTTTCCCCTCATTGTCACATTTTTTGTTACTATTTCGCTGTTCATTCTCACTCTCTCTGAATTCCGTGGACTAATTGTGCTCACGAGTGTTTGTTTAAGGTACGGTAACCATAGGCTTTTCACACAATAATTTGCAACTATTTAAGAAGAAACATTTCTAAAGATTATCTAAGTTTCTAATAAATATTCTTTTTCCTAACATACAAGTCAATCACACAGTACCTAACTTCAGTCAGAAACACTTTTCTTACTATATCTCGCAACGTCTTTTGCATATATATCCTATCTTAAAAAATAACAATTTTAATTCATAACTGGCAACCCCCCTCCCCTCCAGAGCTTTCAAGGCCACCAAACGTCATTCCTTTCCCTTAACCTCTCCCAAATTATCTTTTGCACCAATACGCGAACTAGGGGGCTTTATTGCTGAGTGGACGTCGCTCCCGACTCGTAATCCTAGCTCATTCGATCCCCCGGTGATGGCACAAACGGAAATCAGCAGAGTTTCTATCATTCTGATGCCCTCTGTTACTTAGCAGTAAATATGTAAATGAGCGTTAGACAGCTGTTGCGGGCTGCTTCCTGGGTGTGTGTGTGTGTGTGGAATTTTTTTTTATTAGTTATTAATAATTGATTGATTGGCAGTTGAGAGGCGGGCCGAAAGAGCAGAGCTCAACCCTCGCAAGCACAACTAGGTGAACACAACTAGATAAATACTAACAAACCACAATCTCGTACAATCCACTACACACACAACCCGACCTCCCCCCCAACTCCCTAAATCACTCTACCTAAGTCATTAAAAAATTAAAACAAATCAATTAATACACCAAAAATACTAACTATAAATAAAGGAACCAAATTTGAGACATACAGCGATTCCAGCGTGGTCTAGTCGGAAGAGAACGTGTTCTCATCTGGATAGATTGCGATCGAGCCTGTCGGAACGGGTGTGTAACTGCAGGGCACAAATATTTGTGTGTCCCCTCCTGTAGCTGCCTCTGTTTCGACAGGTTTCCTGGATAGCTAGAATTGACCTGGCCCTTGGAAAGTGGGGAAGGGGTGAAATCCGTTGGGCCCACGGATGGATACCTTGGATCCATGGACTTAGGGCAGGTCTAATCACCTGGGATTCGAACCCACGGTGGGAATAAGGGAGGAGATATGGGGAGGGGAAGGGGAAGGATGTTTCCTGGAACCAAACCTCACATAAACCCGGACACTCACACACACACACACACCCTCACCCGAACAATCACAGGGGCACTCACACTCACACACACCCATAGACTGTGATAAGGGAGACCATCTGAGGGGACACAGATGGCCTCGTGGACCCACAGGCATAACCGGACACACACGCAACCGGACTCTCACACACTCACACGGACACTCACAGGGATAAACACACACACAGACACACATCCATAGACACAAACTGTGATAAGGGAGACCATCTGAGGGGACACAGATGGCCTCCTGGACCCACAGGTATATATCAATATTTAAATATACATACATATTTATAAATATAAGATATTTAAAAAAAAAAAAAAAAAAAAAAAAAAAAAAAAAAAAAAAAAATATATATATATATATATATATATATATATATATATATATATATATATATATATATATATATATATATATATATATATATATATATATATATATATATATATATATATATATGTCGTACCTAGTAGCCAGAACGCACTTCTCAGCCTGCTATGCAAGGCCCGATTTGCCTAATAAGCCAAGTTTTCCTGAATTAATATATTTTCTCTAATTTTTTTCTTATGAAAAAATTAGAGAAAATATTATTATTAGGGTTATTATAATATTATTAGGGTTATTATCTAATTGATTAGATAATAACCTTAAATACTTCATTTTCAATCATCTATTTGTTTCTCGTTAAAATACTCAGTAAGATATTGAAAAGGGGAGTAATTCGGTTTTTATTGCATATATCGACGTTTCAGCCGGATTAGAGCGGTTTTACGTGTACATCTTTCCTCGTTAATATAAACGGAAAATCAAGAACATTATAGGTAATTCTGATGAAAACACATTGTTTTTTATCATTTGTATTGGAAACAACATTGTCATATGTCTTTTCCTGGAACTAAATAATACGAAACCTCGCTCTATGATTTGAAGGTAAAATCCTCAAATATGGTAAAATAATGACTTTTTCACGTTAATCATGTAGTTTGATATTACGCAAATTGTTACGAATCCGGATCCAGCGTCCGAGCCTGGAGCAGTGACAAACACGCCATCTGTGAGTCAGCTCCCGAAACCCCCGCCAAACGAACGACGACACCTAGTGAGGACAGCGTGTACTGGCCTCGAGGACCAGTTTCCAGTCTGGTTCAGCGCTCAACACCGCCGCTCCTGACCTCTGGTGAGGTGGTGCTCCGAAGACAGCGCCATCTATGGAGTGGATATGTCGGGCGTTTGTATCTGAGCCTGTGAGTGTGGTGTATTAGTGTCCCGGTTATTAATGACGTGTCTGCTTACAGAGCCGACCTGGGACCACTGTGTTGAAGGTGGAGTCAGTCTACCCGAGGCAGCCAGTCTCCATACTGTGAAGTTTGCTGCAGCTGTCGTGACGTCGTCCCCCCGGAAGAACACTGTGGTGTGTTAAGCCTGCCAGTGGAGTGGCAGTGGAAGGATTTACCCGGGACCGACGGTTGGAGACGATAATCCACTGGGGTATTGAGGACAGGAGGGTGATTGGTGATATCACACGAGACTCCTGTCTAGGGCGTACCCCTTTTATCGTTCGTGGAGTGGCCGTACCAGCCTTGGTGGCTCAGTACCTGCCAGCAGACCTGCTGGACGTGTGGTTGACGGCCTCCACGACGGTGCCCCCAGTGGACCTGTGTTGTGGCTGACCTGTGGCCAGGGTAGACTCGGCGTTCTAAGAGGACACGTCTTGAGGCCACGAAGAAAGCACCGCGGACTCGGCACCTAGCTTCGAGGATCCATAGTCTTCAGCAGAAGACTAGATTGTGCACGATCCCCTTGTATAGTGTTAATACCCTCCCCTTGTGCACGTTTTACTTTTATATATTTAATTGGTGTAGGTGAATATTATATTATATTAAGTTCTTACCTTTCTTTCCCTACTCCCTTTAAGTTACTTGCGTCACGGATCGCATCCCTTGATAGCCTCTACTGGCTTGGGGCCGGATATATATATCTTCCTCTAACTACATCAGAGTAAGAACCCCGTTGCGTCCCGAGAGGGCCGTAACACAAATATATTCTTTTTTACCAATATTTCGATACTATTTCATGTAGTATCACGATATGTGATTTGGCCTTCAAATCTCAGAATTTCTCATAATATTGCATTTTAAGCAAGTTTTCTTGCATTTTGCTTCGTACGAAAAATCATCAAATTTAGCAATATTTTGACGTTTATCATCCCCTTTTCCTTTATTTGATTTAAACAAAATATCATCGAATTAGGCAATATTATGCCGTTTTTCCACGTTTTTGTGAATTTTCATTCTATGGGTATTAATTCATTATATATACGATAAAAATTATACAAACACATAATTGATTAGATAATAACCTTAAATACTTCATTTTCAATCAACTATTTGTTTCTCGTTAAAATACTGAGTAAGATATTGAAAAGGCGAGAAGTTCTGTTTTTATTGCATATATCGACGTTTCAGCCGGAATAGAGCGGTTTTACGTGTACATCTTCCATCGGTAATATAAACGGAAAATCAGGAACATTTTAGTTAATTCTAATGAAAACACATTGTTTTTTATCATTTGTATTGGAAACAACATTGTCATATGTCTTTTCCTGGAACTAAATAATACGAAACCTCGCTCTATGATTTGAAGGTAAAATCCTCAAATATGGTAAAATAGTGACTTTTTCACGTTAATCATGTAGTTTGATATTACGCAAATATATTCATTTTTACCAATATTTCGATACTATTTCATGTTGTATCACGATATATGATTTGGCCTTCAAATCTCAGAATTTCTCATAATATTGCATTTTAAGCAAGTTTTCTTGCATTTTGTTTAGTACGAAAAATCATCGAATTTAGCAATATTTTGACGTTTATCATCTCCTTTTCCTTCATGTGATTTAAACAAAATATCATCGAATTAGGCAATATTTTGCCGATTTCCACGTTTTTGTGAATTTTCAGTCCATTGGTATTAATTCATATATATACGATAAAAATGATGCAAACTCATAATTGATTAGATAATAACCTTAAATACCTCATTTTCAATCATCTATTTTTTTCTCGTTAAAATACTGAGTAAGATATTGAAAAGGGGAGAAGTTCGGTTTTCATTGCATATATCGACGTTTCAGCCGGATTAGAGCGGTTTTACGTGTACATCTTCCATCGGTAATATAAACGGAAAATCAGGAACATTTTAGTTAATTCTAATGAAAACACATTGTTTTTTATCATTTGTATTGGAAACAGCATTGTCATATGTCTTTTCTTGGATCTAAATAATACGAAACCTCGCTCTATGATTTGAAGTTAAAATCCTCAAATATGGTTAAATAGTGACTTTTTCACGTTTTTCATGTAGTTTGATATTACGTAAATATATTCATTTTTACCAATATTTCGATACTATTTCATGTAGTATCACAATATGTGATTTGGCGTTCAAATCTCAGAATTTCGCATAATATTGCATTTTAAGCAAGTTTTCTTGCATTTTGTTTCGTACGAAAAATCATCGAATTTACCAATATTTTGACGTTTATCATCCCCTTTTCCTTCATGTGATTTAAATAAAATATCATCGAATTAGGCAATATTTTGCCGTTTTCCACGTTTTTGTGAATTTTCAGTCCATGGGTATTAATTCATATATATACGATAAAAATGATGCAAACACATAATTGATTAGATAATAACCTTAAATACCTCATTTTCAATCATCTATTTTTTTCTCGTTAAAATATTGAGTAAGATATTGAAAAGGGGAGAAGTTCGGTTTTTATTGCATATATCGACGTTTCAGCCGGAATAGAGCGGTTTTACGTGTACATCTTCCATCGGTAATATAAACGGAAAATCAGGAACATTTTGGTTAATTCTAATGAAAACACATTGATTTTTATCATTTGTATTGGAAACAACATTGTCATATGTCTTTTTTTGGATCTAAATAATACGAAACCTCGCTCTATGATTTGAAGGTAAAATCCTCAAATATGGTAAAATAATGACTTTTTCACGTTAATCATGTAGTTTGATATTACGCAAATTGTTACGAATCCGGATCCAGCGTCCGAGCCTGGAGCAGTGACAAACACGCCATCTGTGAGTCAGCTCCCGAAACCCCCGCCAAACGAACGACGACACCTAGTGAGGACAGCGTGTACTGGCCTCGAGGACCAGTTTCCAGTCTGGTTCAGCGCTCAACACCGCCGCTCCTGACCTCTGGTGAGGTGGTGCTCCGAAGACAGCGCCATCTATGGAGTGGATATGTCGGGCGTTTGTATCTGAGCCTGTGAGTGTGGTGTATTAGTGTCCCGGTTATTAATGACGTGTCTGCTTACAGAGCCGACCTGGGACCACTGTGTTGAAGGTGGAGTCAGTCTACCCGAGGCAGCCAGTCTCCATACTGTGAAGTTTGCTGCAGCTGTCGTGACGTCGTCCCCCCGGAAGAACACTGTGGTGTGTTAAGCCTGCCAGTGGAGTGGCAGTGGAAGGATTTACCCGGGACCGACGGTTGGAGACGATAATCCACTGGGGTATTGAGGACAGGAGGGTGATTGGTTGATATCACACGAGACTCCTGTCTAGGGCGTACCCCTTTTATCGTTCGTGGAGTGGCCGTACCAGCCTTGGTGGCTCAGTACCTGCCAGCAGACCTGCTGGACGTGTGGTTGACGGCCTCCACGACGGTGCCCCCAGTGGACCTGTGTTGTGGCTGACCTGTGGCCAGGGTAGACTCGGCGTTCTAAGAGGACACGTCTTGAGGCCACGAAGAAAGCACCGCGGACTCAGCACCTAGCTTCGAGGATCCATAGTCTTCAGCAGAAGACTAGATTGTGCACGATCCCCTTGTATAGTGTTAATACCCTCCCCTTGTGCACGTTTTACTTTTATATATTTAATTGGTGTAGGTGAATATTATATTATATTAAGTTCTTACCTTTCTTTCCCTACTCCCTTTAAGTTACTTGCGTCACGGATCGCATCCCTTGATAGCCTCTACTGGCTTGGGGCCGGATATATATATCTTCCTCTAACTACATCAGAGTAAGAACCCCGTTGCGTCCCGAGAGGGCCGTAACACAAATATATTCTTTTTTACCAATATTTCGATACTATTTCATGTAGTATCACGATATGTGATTTGGCCTTCAAATCTCAGAATTTCTCATAATATTGCATTTTAAGCAAGTTTTCTTGCATTTTGCTTCGTACGAAAAATCATCAAATTTAGCAATATTTTGACGTTTATCATCCCCTTTTCCTTTATTTGATTTAAACAAAATATCATCGAATTAGGCAATATTATGCCGTTTTTCCACGTTTTTGTGAATTTTCATTCTATGGGTATTAATTCATTATATATACGATAAAAATTATACAAACACATAATTGATTAGATAATAACCTTAAATACTTCATTTTCAATCAACTATTTGTTTCTCGTTAAAATACTGAGTAAGATATTGAAAAGGCGAGAAGTTCTGTTTTTATTGCATATATCGACGTTTCAGCCGGAATAGAGCGGTTTTACGTGTACATCTTCCATCGGTAATATAAACGGAAAATCAGGAACATTTTAGTTAATTCTAATGAAAACACATTGTTTTTTATCATTTGTATTGGAAACAACATTGTCATATGTCTTTTCCTGGAACTAAATAATACGAAACCTCGCTCTATGATTTGAAGGTAAAATCCTCAAATATGGTAAAATAGTGACTTTTTCACGTTAATCATGTAGTTTGATATTACGCAAATATATTAATTTTTACCAATATTTCGATACTATTTCATGTTGTATCACGATATATGATTTGGCCTTCAAATCTCAGAATTTCTCATAATATTGCATTTTAAGCAAGTTTTCTTGCATTTTGTTTAGTACGAAAAATCATCGAATTTAGCAATATTTTGACGTTTATCATCTCCTTTTCCTTCATGTGATTTAAACAAAATATCATCGAATTAGGCAATATTTTGCCGATTTCCACGTTTTTGTGAATTTTCAGTCCATTGGTATTAATTCATATATATACGATAAAAATGATGCAAACTCATAATTGATTAGATAATAACCTTAAATACCTCATTTTCAATCATCTATTTTTTTCTCGTTAAAATACTGAGTAAGATATTGAAAAGGGGAGAAGTTCGGTTTTCATTGCATATATCGACGTTTCAGCCGGATTAGAGCGGTTTTACGTGTACATCTTCCATCGGTAATATAAACGGAAAATCAGGAACATTTTAGTTAATTCTAATGAAAACACATTGTTTTTTATCATTTGTATTGGAAACAGCATTGTCATATGTCTTTTCTTGGATCTAAATAATACGAAACCTCGCTCTATGATTTGAAGTTAAAATCCTCAAATATGGTTAAATAGTGACTTTTTCACGTTTTTCATGTAGTTTGATATTACGTAAATATATTCATTTTTACCAATATTTCGATACTATTTCATGTAGTATCACAATATGTGATTTGGCGTTCAAATCTCAGAATTTCGCATAATATTGCATTTTAAGCAAGTTTTCTTGCATTTTGTTTCGTACGAAAAATCATCGAATTTACCAATATTTTGACGTTTATCATCCCCTTTTCCTTCATGTGATTTAAATAAAATATCATCGAATTAGGCAATATTTTGCCGTTTTCCACGTTTTTGTGAATTTTCAGTCCATGGGTATTACTTCATATATATACGATAAATAAGGTTGCAAACACATAATTGATTAGATAATAACCTTAAATACTTCATTTTCAATCATCTATTTGTTTCTCGTTAAAATACTGAGTAAGATATTAAAAAGGGAAGAAGTTCGGTTTTTATTGCATATATCGACGTTTCAGCCTGATTAGAGCGATTTTACGTGTACATCTTTCCTCGTTAATATAAACGGAAAATCAAGAACACTATAGTTAATTCCAATGAAAACACATTGTTTTTTATCATTTGTATTGGAAACAACATTGTCATATGTCTTTTCCTGGAACTAAATAATACGAAACCTCGCTCTATGATTTGAAGGTAAAATCCTCAAATATGGTAAAATAGTGACTTTTTCACGTTAATCATGTAGTTTGATATTACGCAAATATATTCATTTTTACCAATATTTCGATACTATTTCATGTAGTATCACGATATATGATTTGGCCTTCAAATCTCAGAATTTCTCATAATATTGCATTTTAAGCAAGTTTTCTTGCATTTTGTTTCGTACGAAAAATCATCAAATTACAAATGATAAAAAACAATGTGTTTTCATTAGAATTACCTATAATGTTCTTGATTTTCCGATTATATTACCGATGGAAGATGTACACGTAAAACCGCTCTAATCCGGCTGAAACGTCGATATATGCAATAAAAACAGAACTTCTCCCCTTTTCAATATCTTACTCAGTATTTTAACGAGAAACAAATAGATGATTGAAAATGAAGTATTTAAGGTTATTATCTAATCAATTATGTGTTTGCATCGTTTTTATCGTATATATATGAATTAATACCCATGGACGGAAAATTCACTAAAACGTGGAAAACGGCAAAATATTGCCTAATTCGAAGATATTTTGTTTAAATCACATGAAGGAAAAGGAGATGATAAACGTCAAAATATTGCTAAATTCGATGATTTTTCGTACGATCAAAATGCAAGAAAACTTGCTTAAAATGCAATATTATGCGAAATTCTGAGATTTGATGGCCAAATCACATATTGTGATCCTACATGAAATAGTATCGAAATATTGGTAAAAATGAATATATTTACGTAAAATCAAACTACATGAAAAACGTGAAAAAAGTCACTATTTAACCATATTTGAGGATTTTAACTTCAAATCATAGAGCGAGGTTTCGTATTATTTAGATCCAAGAAAAGACATATGACAATGCTGTTTCCAATACAAATGATAAAAATCAATGTATTTTCATTAGAATTAACTAAAATGTTCCTGATTTTCCGTTTAGATTACCGATGGAAGATGTACACGTAAAACCGCTCTATTCCGGCTGAAACGTCGATATATGCAATAAAAACAGAACTTCTCCCCTTTTCAATATCTTAGTATTTTAACGAGAAACAAATAGTTGATTGAAAATGATGTATTTAAGGTTATTATCTAATCAATTATGTGTTTGTATCATTTTTATCGTATATATAATGAATTAATACCCATAGAATGAAAATTCACAAAAACGTGGAAAAACGGCAAAATATTGCCTAATTCGATGATATTTTGTTTAAATCAAATAAAGGAAAAGGGGATGATAAACGTCAAAATATTGCTAAATTCGATGATTTTTCGTACGAAACAAAATGTAAGAAAACTTGCTTAAAATGCAATATTATGCGAAATTCTGAGATTTGAAGGCCAAATCACATATCGTGATACAACATGAAATAGTATCGAAATATTGGTAAAAATGAATATATTTGCGTAATATCAAACTACATGATTAACGTGAAAAAGTCACTATTTTACCATATTTGAGGATTTTACCTTCAAATCATAGAGCGAGGTTTCGTATTGTTTAGATCCAAGAAAAGACATATGACAATGCTGTTTCCAATACAAATGATAAAAAACAATGTGTTTTCATTAGAATTAACTAAAATGTTCCTGATTTTCCGTTTATATTACCGATGGAAGATGTACACGTAAAACCGCTCTAATCCGGCTGAAACGTCGATATATGCAATAAAAACAGAACTTCTCCCCTTTTCAATATCTTACTCAGTATTTTAACGAGAAACAAATAGATGATTGAAAATGAAGTATTTAAGGTTATTATCTAATCAATTATGTGTTTGCATCGTTTTTATCGTATATATATGAATTAATACCCATGGACGGAAAATTCACAAAAACGTGGAAAACGGCAAAATATTGCCTAATTCGAAGATATTTTGTTTAAATCACATGAAGGAAAAGGAGATGATAAACGTCAAAATATTGCTAAATTCGATGATTTTTCGTACGATCAAAATGCAAGAAAACTTGCTTAAAATGCAATATTATGCGAAATTCTGAGATTTGAAGGCCAAATCACATATCGTGATCCTACATGAAATAGTATCGAAATATTGGTAAAAATGAATATATTTACGTAATATCAAACTACATGAAAAACGTGAAAAAAGTCATTATTTAACCATATTTGAGGATTTTAACTTCAAATCATAGAGCGAGGTTTCGTATTATTTAGATCTAAGAAAAGACATATGACAATGCTGTTTCCAATACAAATGATAAAAATCAATGTGTTTTCATTAGAATTAACTAAAATGTTCCTGATTTTCCGTTTATATTACCGATGGAAGATGTACACGTAAAACTGCTCTATTCCGGCTGAAACGTCGATATATGCAATAAAAACAGAACTTCTCCCCTTTTCAATATCTTAGTATTTTAACGAGAAACAAATAGTTGATTGAAAATGATGTATTTAAGGTTATTATCTAATCAATTATGTGTTTGTATCATTTTTATCGTATATATAATGAATTAATACCCATAGAAAAAAAATTCACAAAAACGTGGAAAAACGGCAAAATATTGCCTAATTCGATGATATTTTGTTAAAATCAAATAAAGGAAAAGGGGATGATAAACGTCAAAATATTGCTAAATTCGATGATTTTTCGTACGAAACAAAATGTAAGAAAACTTGCTTAAAATGCAATATTATGCGAAATTCTGAGATTTGAAGGCCAAATCACATATCGTGATACAACATGAAATAGTATCGAAATATTGGTAAAAATGAATATATTTGCGTAATATCAAACTATATGATTAACGTGAAAAAGTCACTATTTTACCATATTTGAGGATTTTACCTTCAAATCATAGAGCGAGGTTTCGTATTATTTAGTTCCAGGAAAAGACATATGACAATGTTGTTTCCAATACAAATGATAAAAAACAATGTGTTTTCATTAGAATTACCTATAATGTTCTTGATTTTCCGTTTATATTACCGAGGGAAGATGTACACGTAAAACCGCTCTAATCCGGCTGAAACGTCGATATATGCAATAAAAACCGAACTTCTCCCCTTTTCAATATCTTACTCAGTATTTTAACGAGAAACAAATAGTTGATTGAAAATGAAGTATTTTAGGTTATTATCTAATCAATTATGTGTTTGCATCATTTTTATCGTATATATAATGAATTAATACCCATAGACTGAAAATTCACAAAAACGTGGAAAAACGGCAAAATATTGCCTAATTCGATGATATTTTGTTTAAATCAAATAAAGGAAAAGGGGATGATAAACGTCGAATTATTGCTAAATTCGATGATTTTTCGTACTAAACAAAATGCAAGAAAACTTGCTTAAAATGCAATATTATGCGAAATTCTGAGATTTGAAGGCCAAATCACATATCGTGATACTACATGAAATAGTATCGAAATATTGGTAAAAATGAATATATTTGCGTAATATCAAACTACATGATTAACGTGAAAAAGTCACTATTTTACTATATTTGATGATTTTACCTTCAAATCATAGAGCGAGGTTTCGTAATATTTAGTTCCAGGAAAAGACATATGACAATGTTGTTTCCAATACAAATGATAAAAAACAATGTGTTTTCATTAGAATTACCTATAATGTTCTTGATTTTCCGTTTATATTAACAAGGGAAGATGTACACGTAAAACCGCTCTAATCCGGCTGAAACGTCGATATATGCACAATAAAAACAGAACTTCTCCCCTTTTCAACATCTTACTCAGTATTTTAACGAGAAACAAATAGATGATTGAAAATGAAGTATTTAAGGTTATTATCTAATCAATTATGTGTTTGCATCGTTTTTATCGTATATATATGAATTAATACCCATGGACGGAAAATTCACAAAAACGTGGAAAACGGCAAAATATTGCCTAATTCGAAGATATTTTGTTTAAATCACATGAAGGAAAAGGAGATGATAAACGTCAAAATATTGCTAAATTCGATGATTTTTCGTACGATCAAAATGCAAGAAAACTTGCTTAAAATGCAATATTATGCGAAATTCTGAGATTTGAAGGCCAAATCACATATCGTGATCCTACATGAAATAGTATCGAAATATTGGTAAAAATGAATATATTTACGTAATATCAAACTACATGAAAAACGTGAAAAAAGTCACTATTTAACCATATTTGAGGATTTTAACTTCAAATCATAGAGCGAGGTTTCGTATTATTTAGATCCAAGAAAAGACATATGACAATGCTGTTTCCAATACAAATGATAAAAATCAATGTGTTTTCATTAGAATTAACTAAAATGTTCCTGATTTTCCGTTTAGATTACCGATGGAAGATGTACACGTAAAACTGCTCTATTCCGGCTGAAACGTCGATATATGCAATAAAAACAGAACTTCTCCCCTTTTCAATATCTTAGTATTTTAACGAGAAACAAATAGTTGATTGAAAATGATGTATTTAAGGTTATTATCTAATCAATTATGTGTTTGTATCATTTTTATCGTATATATAATGAATTAATACCCATAGAAAAAAAATTCACAAAAACGTGGAAAAACGGCAAAATATTGCCTAATTCGATGATATTTTGTTAAAATCAAATAAAGGAAAAGGGGATGATAAACGTCAAAATATTGCTAAATTCGATGATTTTTCGTACGAAACAAAATGTAAGAAAACTTGCTTAAAATGCAATATTATGCGAAATTCTGAGATTTGAAGGCCAAATCACATATCGTGATACAACATGAAATAGTATCGAAATATTGGTAAAAATGAATATATTTGCGTAATATCAAACTACATGATTAACGTGAAAAAGTCACTATTTTACCATATTTGAGGATTTTACCTTCAAATCATAGAGCGAGGTTTCGTATTATTTAGTTCCAGGAAAAGACATATGACAATGTTGTTTCCAATACAAATGATAAAAAACAATGTGTTTTCATTAGAATTACCTAAAATGTTCTTGATTTTCCGTTTATATTACCGAGGGAAGATGTACACGTAAAACCGCTCTAATCCGGCTGAAACGTCGATATATGCACAATAAAAACAGAACTTCTCCCCTTTTCAACATCTTACTCAGTATTTTAACGAGAAACAAATAGATGATTGCAATGAAGTATTTAAGGTTATTATCTAATCAATTATGTGTTTGCATCATTTTTATCGTATATGTATGAATTAATACCCATGGACTGAAAATTCACAAAAACGTGGAAAACGGCAAAATATTGATTAATTCGATGATATTTTGTTTAAATCACATGAAGGAAAATGGAATGATAAACGTCAAAATATTGCTATATTCGATGATTTTTCGTACGAAACAAAATGCAAGAAAACTTGCTTAAAATGCAATATTATGCGAAATTCTGAAATTTGAAGGCCAAATCACATATCGAGATACTACATGAAATAGTATCGGAATATTGATAAAAATGAATATATTTGCGTAATATCAAACTACATGATTAACGTGAAAAAGTCATTATTTTACCATATTTGAGGATTTTACCTTCAAATCATAGAGCGAGGTTTCGTATTATTTAGATCCAAGAAAAGACATATGACAATGTTGTTTCCAATACAAATGATAAAAATCAATGTGTTTTCATTAGAATTAACTAAAATATTCCTGATTTTCCGTTTATATTACCAATGGAAGATGTACACGAAAATCGCTCTATTCCGGCTGAAACGTCGATATATGCAATAAAATCAGAACTTCTCCCCTTTTCAATATCTTACTCAGTATTTTAACGAGAAACAAATAGTTGATTGAAAATGAAGTATTTAAGGTTATTATCTAATCAATTATGTGTTTGCATCATTTTTATCGTATATATAATGAATTAATACCCATAGAATGAAAATTCACATAAACGTGGAAAAACGGCAAAATATTGCCTAATTCGATGATATTTTGTTTAAATCAAATAAAGGAAAAGGGGATGATAAACGTCAAAATATTGGTAAATTCGATGATTTTTCGTACGAAACAAAATGCAAGAAAACTTGCTTAAAATGCAATATTATGCGAAATTCTGAGATTTGAAGGCCAAATCACATATCGTGATACTACATGAAATAGTATCAAAATATTGGTATAAATGAATATATTTGCGTAATATCAAACTACATGATTAACGTGAAAAAGTCACTATTTTACTATATTTGATGATTTTACCTTCAAATCATAGAGTGAGGTTTCATATTATTTAGTTCTAAGAAAAGACATATGACAATGTTGTTTCCAATACAAATGATAAAAAACAATGTGCTTTTCATTAGAAATAACTAAAATGTTCTTGATTTTCCGTTTATATTAACGAGGGAAGATGTACACGTAAAACCACTCTAATCCGGCTGAAACGTCGATATATGCAATAACAACCGAAGTTCTCCCCTTTTCAATATCTTACTCAGTATTTTAACGACAAACAAAGATGATTGAAAATGAAGTATTTAAGGTTATTATCTAATCAATTATGTGTTTGCATCATTTTTATCGTATATATATGAATTAATACCCATGGACTGAAAATTCACAAAAACGTGGAAAACGGCAAAATATTGCCTAATTCGATGATATTTTGTTTAAATCACATGAAGGAAAAGGGGATGATAAACGTCAAAATATTGCTAAATTCGATGATTTTTCGTACGAAACAAAATGCAAGAAAACTTGCTTAAAATGCAATATTATGCGAAATACTGAGATATGAAGGCCAAATCACATATCGTGATACTACATGAAATAATATCGAAATATTGGTAAAATGAATATATTTGCGTAATATCAAACTACATGATTAACGTGAAAAAATCACTATTTTATGAGGATTTTACCTACAAATCATAGAGCGAGGTTTCGTATTATTTAGTTCCAAGAAAAGACATGACAATGTTGTTTCCAATACAAATGATAAAAAAACAATGTGTTTTCATTAGAATTAACTATAATGTTCTTGATTTTCCGTTTATATTAACGAGGGAAGATGTTCACGTAAAACCGCTCTAATCCGGCTGAAACGTCGATATATGCAATAAAAACCGAACTTCTCCCCTTTTCAATATCTTACTCAGTATTTTAACGAGAAACAAATAGATGATTGAAAATGAAGTATTTAAGTTTATTATCTAATCAATTATGTGTTTGCATCCTTTTTATCGTATATATATGAAGTAATACCCATGGACTGAAAATTCACAAAAACGTGGAAA
This sequence comes from Procambarus clarkii, assembly GCF_040958095.1. NCBI lineage: Eukaryota > Metazoa > Arthropoda > Malacostraca > Decapoda > Cambaridae > Procambarus > Procambarus clarkii. Next base: position 6,608,005 of record NC_091220.1, read on the forward strand.
ACGGCAAAATATTGCCTAATTCGATGATATTTTGTTTAAATCACATGAAGGAAAAGGAGATGATAAACGTCAAAATATTGCTAAATTCGATGATTTTTCGTACGAAACAAAATGCACGAAAACATGCTTAAAATGCAATATTATGCGAAATTCTGAGATTTGAAGGCCAAATCACATATCGTGATCCTACATGAAATAGTATCGAAATATTGGTAAAAATGAATATATTTACGTAATATCAAACTACATGAAAAACGTGAAAAAAGTCACTATTTAACCATATTTGAGGATTTTAACTTCAAATCATAGAGCGAGGTTTCGTATTATTTAGATCCAAGAAAAGACATATGACAATGCTGTTTCCAATACAAATGATAAAAATCAATGTGTTTTCATTAGAATTAACTAAAATGTTCCTGATTTTTCGTTTATATTACCGATGGAAGATGTACACGTAAAACTGCTCTATTCCGGCTGAAACGTCGATATATGCAATAAAAACAGAACTTCTCCCCTTTTCAATATCTTAGTATTTTAACGAGAAACAAATAGTTGATTGAAAATGATGTATTTAAGGTTATTATCTAATCAATTATGTGTTTGTATCATTTTTATCGTATATATAATGAATTAATACCCATAGAAAAAAAATTCACAAAAACGTGGAAAAACGGCAAAATATTGCCTAATTCGATGATATTTTGTTAAAATCAAATAAAGGAAAAGGGGATGATAAACGTCAAAATATTGCTAAATTCGATGATTTTTCGTACGAAACAAAATGTAAGAAAACTTGCTTAAAATGCAATATTATGCGAAATTCTGAGATTTGAAGGCCAAATCACATATCGTGATACAACATGAAATAGTATCGAAATATTGGTAAAAATGAATATATTTGCGTAATATCAAACTACATGATTAACGTGAAAAAGTCACTATTTTACCATATTTGAGGATTTTACCTTCAAATCATAGAGCGAGGTTTCGTATTATTTAGTTCCAGGAAAAGACATATGACAATGTTGTTTCCAATACAAATGATAAAAAACAATGTGTTTTCATTAGAATTACCTAAAATGTTCTTGATTTTCCGTTTATATTACCGAGGGAAGATGTACACGTAAAACCGCTCTAATCCGGCTGAAACGTCGATATATGCACAATAAAAACAGAACTTCTCCCCTTTTCAACATCTTACTCAGTATTTTAACGAGAAACAAATAGATGATTGCAATGAAGTGTTTAAGGTTATTATCTAATCAATTATGTGTTTGCATCATTTTTATCGTATATGTATGAATTAATACCCATGGACTGAAAATTCACAAAAACGTGGAAAACGGCAAAATATTGATTAATTCGATGATATTTTGTTTAAATCACATGAAGGAAAATGGAATGATAAACGTCAAAATATTGCTATATTCGATGATTTTTCGTACGAAACAAAATGCAAGAAAACTTGCTTAAAATGCAATATTATGCGAAATTCTGAAATTTGAAGGCCAAATCACATATCGAGATACTACATGCAATAGTATCGGAATATTGATAAAAATGAATATATTTGCGTAATATCAAACTACATGATTAACGTGAAAAAGTCATTATTTTACCATATTTGAGGATTTTACCTTCAAATCATAGAGCGAGGTTTCGTATTATTTAGATCCAAGAAAAGACATATGACAATGTTGTTTCCAATACAAATGATAAAAATCAATGTGTTTTCATTAGAATTAACTAAAATATTCCTGATTTTCCGTTTATATTACCAATGGAAGATGTACACGAAAATCGCTCTATTCCGGCTGAAACGTTGATATATGCAATAAAATCAGAACTTCTCCCCTTTTCAATATCTTACTCAGTATTTTAACGAGAAACAAATAGTTGATTGAAAATGAAGTATTTAAGGTTATTATCTAATCAATTATGTGTTTGCATCATTTTTATCGTATATATAATGAATTAATACCCATAGAATGAAAATTCACATAAACGTGGAAAAACGGCAAAATATTGCCTAATTCGATGATATTTTGTTTAAATCAAATAAAGGAAAAGGGGATGATAAACGTCAAAATATTGGTAAATTCGATGATTTTTCGTACGAAACAAAATGCAAGAAAACTTGCTTAAAATGCAATATTATGCGAAATTCTGAGATTTGAAGGCCAAATCACATATCGTGATACTACATGAAATAGTATCAAAATATTGGTAAAAATGAATATATTTGCGTAATATCAAACTACATGATTAACGTGAAAAAGTCACTATTTTACTATATTTGATGATTTTACCTTCAAATCATAGAGTGAGGTTTCATATTATTTAGTTCTAAGAAAAGACATATGACAATGTTGTTTCCAATACAAATGATAAAAAACAATGTGCTTTTCATTAGAAATAACTAAAATGTTCTTGATTTTCCGTTTATATTAACGAGGGAAGATGTACACGTAAAACCACTCTAATCCGGCTGAAACGTCGATATATGCAATAACAACCGAAGTTCTCCCCTTTTCAATATCTTACTCAGTATTTTAACGACAAACAAAGATGATTGAAAATGAAGTATTTAAGGTTATTATCTAATCAATTATGTGTTTGCATCATTTTTATCGTATATATATGAATTAATACCCATGGACTGAAAATTCACAAAAACGTGGAAAACGGCAAAATATTGCCTAATTCGATGATATTTTGTTTAAATCACATGAAGAAAAAGGGGATGATAAACGTCAAAATATTGCTAAATTCGATGATTTTTCGTACGAAACAAAATGCAAGAAAACTTGCTTAAAATGCAATATTATGCGAAATACTGAGATATGAAGGCCAAATCACATATCGTGATACTACATGAAATAATATCGAAATATTGGTAAAATGAATATATTTGCGTAATATCAAACTACATGATTAACGTGAAAAAATCACTATTTTATGAGGATTTTACCTACAAATCATAGAGCGAGGTTTCGTATTATTTAGTTCCAAGAAAAGACATGACAATGTTGTTTCCAATACAAATGATAAAAAAACAATGTGTTTTCATTAGAATTAACTATAATGTTCTTGATTTTCCGTTTATATTAACGAGGGAAGATGTTCACGTAAAACCGCTCTAATCCGGCTGAAACGTCGATATATGCAATAAAAACCGAACTTCTCCCCTTTTCAATATCTTACTCAGTATTTTAACGAGAAACAAATAGATGATTGAAAATGAAGTATTTAAGTTTATTATCTAATCAATTATGTGTTTGCATCCTTTTTATCGTATATATAATGAATTAATACCCATAGAATGAAAATTCACAAAAACGTGGAAAAACGGCAAAATATTGCCTAATTCGATGATATTTTGTTTAAATCACATGAAGGAAAAGGAGATGATAAACGTCAAAATATTGCTAAATTCGAGGATTTTTCGTACGAAACAAAATGCACGAAAACATGCTTAAAATGCAATATTATGCGAAATTCTGAGATTTGAAGGCCAAATCACATATCGTGATACTACATGAAATAGTATCGAAATATTGGTAAAAATGAATATATTTACGTAATATCAAACTACATGAAAAACGTGAAAAAAGTCACTATTTAACCATATATGAGGATTTTAACTTCAAATCATAGAGCGAGGTTTCGTATTATTTAGATCCAAGAAAAGATATATGACAATTTTGTTTCCAAAACAAATGATAAAAATCAATGTGTTTTCATTAGAATTAACTAAAATGTTCCTGATTTTCCGTTTATATTACCGATGGAAGATGTACACGTAAAACCACTCTAATCCGGCTGAAACGTCGATATATGCAATAAAAACCGAACTTCTCCCCTTTTCAATATCCTACTCAGTATTTTAACGAGAAACAAATAGATGATTGCAATGAAGTATTTAAGGTTATTATCTAATCAATTATGTGTTTGGATCATTTTTATCGTATATATATGAATTAATACCCATGGACGGAAAATTCACAAAAACGTGGAAAACGGCAAAATATTGCCTAATTCGATGATATTTTGTTTAAATGACATAAAGGAAAAGGGGATGATAAACGTCAAAATATTGCTAAATTCGATGATTTTTCGTGCGAAACAAAATGCAAGAAAACTTGCTTAAAATGCAATATTATGCGAAATACTGAGATTTGAAGGCCAAATCACATATCGTGATACTACATGAAATAGTATCGAAATATTGGTAAAAATGAATATATTTGCGTAATATCAAACTACATGATTAACGTGAAAAAGTCACTATTTTACCATATTTGAGGATTTTACCTGCAAATCATAGAGCGAGGTTTCGTATTATTTAGTTCCAAGAAAAGACATGACAATGTTGTTTCCAATACAAATGATAAATGTGTTTTCATTAGAAATAACTATAATGTTCCTGATTTTCCGTTTATATTACCGATGGAAGATGTACACGTAAAACCGCTCTAATCCGGCTGAAACGTCGATATATGCAATAAAAACAGAACTTCTCCCCTTTTCAATATCTTACTCAGTATTTTAACGAGAAACAAATAGTTGATTGAAAATGAAGTATTTAAGGTTATTATCTAATCAATTATGTGTTTGCATCATTTTTATCGTATATATAATGAATTAACACCCATAGGCTGAAAATTCACAAAAACGCGGAAAAACGGCAAAATATTGCCTAATTCGATAATATTTTGTTTAAATCAAATAAAGGAAAAGGGGATGATCAACGTCAAAATATTGGTAAATTCGATGATTTTTCGTACGAAACAAAATGCAAGAAAACTTGCTTAAAATGCAATATTATTCGAAATACTGAGATTTGAAGGCCAAATCACATATCGTGATACTACATGAAATAGTATCGAAATATTGGTAAAAATGAATATATTTGCGTAATATCAAACTACATGATTAACGTGAAAAAGTCACTATTTTACCATATTTGAGGATTTTACCTTCAAATCATAGAGCGAGGTTTCGTATTATTAAATCCAAGAAAAGACATATGACAATGTTGTTTCCAATACAAATGATTAAAATCAATGTGTTTTCATTAGAATTAACTAAAATGTTCCTAATTTTCTGTTTATATTACCGATGGAAAATGTACACGAAAACCGCTCTATTCCGGCTGAAACGTCGGTATATGCAATAAAATCAGATCTTCTCCCCCGTACAATATCTTACTCAGTATTTTAACGAGAAAGAAATAGTTGATTGAAAATGAAGTATTTAAGGTTATTATCTAATCAATTATGTGTTTGCATCATTTTTATCGTATATATATGAATTAATACCCATGGACGGAAAATTCACAAAAACGTGGAAAACGGCAAAATATTGCCTAATTCGATGATATTTTGTTTAAATAACATAAAGGAAAAGGGGATGATAAACGTCAAAATATTGCTAAATTCAATGATTTTTCGTGCGAAACAAAATGCAAGAAAACTTGCTTAAAATGCAATATTATTCGAAATACTGAGATTTGAAGGCCAAATCACATATCGTGATACTACATGAAATAGTATCGAAATATTGGTAAAAATGAATATATTTGCGTAATATCAAACTACATGATTAACGTGAAAAATCACTATTTTACCATATTTGAGGATTTTACCTACAAATCATAGAGCGAGGTTTCGTATTATTTAGTTCCAAGAAAAGACATGACAAAGTTGTTTCCAATACAAATGATAAATGTGTTTTCATTAGAAATAACTATAATGTTCCTGATTTTCCGTTTATATTACCGATGGAGGATGTACACGTAAAACCGCTCTAATCCGGCTGAAACGTCGATATATGCAATAAAAACCGAACTTCTCCCCTTTTCAATATCTTACTCAGTATTTTAACGAGAAACAAATAGTTGATTGAAAATGAAGTATTTAAGGTTATTATCTAATCAATTATGTGTTTGCATCATTTTTATCGTATATATAATGAATTAACACCCATAGGCTGAAAATTCACAAAAACGTGGAAAAACGGCAAAATATTGCCTAATTCGATGATATTTTGTTTAAATCAAATAAAGGAAAAGGGGATGATAAACGTCAAAATATTGGTAAATTCGATGATTTTTCGTACGAAACAAAATGCAAGAAAACTTGCTTAAAATGCAATATTATGCGAAATTCTGAGATTTGAAGGCCAAATCACATATCGTGATACTACATGAAATAGTATCGGAATATTGGTAAAAATGAATATAATTGCGTAATATCAAACTACATGATTAACGTGAAAAAGTCACTATTTTACCATATTTGAGGATTTTACCTTCAAATCACAAAACGAGGTTTCGTATTATTTAGATCCAAGAAAAGACATATGACAATGTTGTTTCCAATACAAATGATAAAAATCAATGTGTTTTCATTAGAATTAACTAAAATGTTCCTGATTTTCCGTTTATATTACCGATGGAAGATGTACACGAAAATCGCTCTATTCCGGCTGAAACATCGATAAATGCAAAAAAAACAGAACTTCTCCCCTTTTCAATAACTTACTCAGTATTTTAACGAGAAACAAATAGTTGATTGAAAATGAAGTATTTAAGGTTATTATCTAATCAATTATGTGTTTGCATCATTTTTATCGTATATATAATGAATTAATACCCACAGACTGAAAATTCACAAAAACCTTTAAAAACGGGAAAATATTGCCTAATTCGATGATATTTTATTTTAATCAAACAAGGGAAAAGGAGATGTTAAACGTGAAAATATTGCTAAATTCGATGATTTTTCATTCGAAACAAAACGCAAGAAAACTTGCTTAAAATGCAATATTATGCGAAATTCTGAGATTTGAAGGCCAAATCACATATCGTGATACTACATGAAATAGTATCGAAATATTGGTATAAATGAATATATTTGCGTAATATCAAACTACATGATTAACGTGAAAAAGTCACTATTTTACCATATTTGAGGATTTTACCTTCAAATCATAGAGCTAGGTTTCGTATTATTTAGTTCCAATAAAAGACATATGAGAATGTTGTTTCCAATACAAATGATAAAAAACAATGTGTTTTCATTAGAATTAACTAAAATGTTCTTGATTTTCCGTTTATATTAACGAGGGAAGATGTACACGTAAAACCGCTCTAATCCGGCTGAAACGTCGATATATGCAATAAAAACCGAACTTCTCCCCTTTTCAATATCTTACTCAGTATTTTAACGAGAAACAAATAGATGATTGAAAATGAAGTATTTAAGGTTATTATCTAATCAATTATGTGTTTGCATCATTTTTATCGTATATATATGAATTATTACCCATGGACTGAAAATTCACAAAAACGTGGAAAACGGCAAAATATTGCCTAATTCGATGATATTTTGTTTAAATCACATGAAGGAAAAGGGGATGATAAACGTCTAAATATTGCTAAATTCGATTATTTTTCGTACGAAACAAAATGCAAGAAAACTTGCTTAAAATGCAATGTTATGCGAAATTCTGAGATTTGAAGGCTAAATCAAATATCGTGATACTACATAAAATAGTATCGAAATACTGGTAAAAATTAATATATTTACGTAATATCAAACTACATAAAAAAGGTGAAAAAAGTCACTATTTACCATATTTGAGGATTTTAACTTCAAATCATAGAGCGAGGTTTCGTATTATTTAGATCCAAGAAAAGACATATGACAATGTTGTTTCCAATACAAATGATAAAAATCAATGTGTTTTCATTAGAAATAACTAAAATGTTCTTGATTTTCCGTTTATATTAACGAGGGAAGATGTACACGTAAAACCTCTCTAATCCGGCTGAAACGTCAATATATGAAATAAAAACGGAAGTTCTCCCCTTTTCAATATCTTACTCAGTATTTTAACGAGAAACAAATAGATGATTGAAAATGAAGTATTTAATGTTATTATCTAATCAATTATGTGTTTGCATCATTTTTATCGTATATATATGAATTAATACATATGGACTGAAAATTCACAAGAACGTGGAAAACGGCAAAATATTGCCTAATTCGATGATATTTTGTTTAAATCACATGAAGAAAAAGGGGATGATAAACGTCAAAATATTGCTAAATTCGATGATTTTTCGTACGAAACAAAATGCAAGAAAACTTGCTTAAAATGCAATATAATGCGAAATTCTGAGATTTCAAGGCCAAATCACATATCGAGATGCTACATGAAATAATATCGAAATATTGGTAAAAATGAATATATTTGCGTAATATCAAACTACATGATTAACGTGAAAAAGTCACTATTTTACCATATGTGAGGATTTTACCTTCAAATCATAGAGCGAGGTTTCGTATTATTTAGTTCCAAGAAAAGACATATGAGAATGTTGTTTCCAATACAAATGATAAAAAACAATGTGTTTTCATTAGAATTAACTAAAATGTTCTTGATTTTCCGTTTTTATTAACGAGGGAAGATGTACACGTAAAACCGCTCTAATCCGGGTGAAACGTCGATATATGCAATAAAAACCGAACTTCTCCCCTTTTCAATATGTTACTCAGTATTTTAACGAGAAACAAATAGATGATTGAAAATGAAGTATTTAAGTTTATTATCTAATCAATTATGTGTTTGCATCATTTTTATCGTATATATATGAATTAATACATATGGACTGAAAATTCACAAAAACGTGGAAAACGGCAAAATATTGCCTAATTCGATGATATTTTGTTTAAATCACATGAAGAAAAAGGGGATGATAAACGTCAAAATATTGCTAAATTCGATGATTTTTCGTACGAAACAAAATGCAAGAAAACTTGCTTAAAATGCAATATTATGCGAAATTCTGAGATTTCAAGGCCAAATCACATATCGAGATGCTACATGAAATAATATCGAAATATTGGTAAAAATGAATATATTTGCGTAATATCAAACTACATGATTAACGTGAAAAAGTCACTATTTTACCATATGTGAGGATTTTACCTTCAAATCATAGAGCGAGGTTTCGTATTATTTAGTTCCAAGAAAAGACATATGAGAATGTTGTTTCCAATACAAATGATAAAAAACAATGTGTTTTCATTAGAATTAACTAAAATGTTCTTGATTTTCCGTTTTTATTAACGAGGGAAGATGTACACGTAAAACCGCTCTAATCCGGGTGAAACGTCGATATATGCAATAAAAACCGAACTTCTCCCCTTTTCAATATCTTACTCAGTATTTTAACGAGAAACAAATAGATGATTGAAAATGAAGTATTTAAGGTTATTATCTAATCAATTATGTGTTTGCATCATTTTTATCGTATATATATGAATTAATACATATGGACTGAAAATTCACAAAAACGTGGAAAACGGCAAAATATTGCCTAATTCGATGATATTTTGTTTAAATCACATGAAGAAAAAGGGGATGATAAACGTCAAAATATTGGTAAATTCGATGATTTTTCGTACGAAACAAAATGCAAGAAAACTTGCTTAAAATGCAATATTATGCGAAATTCTGAGATTTGAAGGCCAAATCACATATCGTGATACTACATGAAATAGTATCGGAATATTGGTAAAAATGAATATAATTGCGTAATATCAAACTACATGATTAACGTGAAAAAGTCACTATTTTACCATATTTGAGGATTTTACCTTCAAATCACAAAACGAGGTTTCGTATTATTTAGATCCAAGAAAAGACATATGACAATGTTGTTTCCAATACAAATGATAAAAATCAATGTGTTTTCATTAGAATTAACTAAAATGTTCCTGATTTTCCGTTTATATTACCGATGGAAGATGTACACGAAAATCGCTCTATTCCGGCTGAAACATCGATAAATGCAAAAAAAACAGAACTTCTCCCCTTTTCAATAACTTACTCAGTATTTTAACGAGAAACAAATAGTTGATTGAAAATGAAGTATTTAAGGTTATTATCTAATCAATTATGTGTTTGCATCATTTTTATCGTATATATAATGAATTAACACCCATAGGCTGAAAATTCACAAAAACGTGGAAAAACGGCAAAATATTGCCTAATTCGATGATATTTTGTTTAAATCAAATAAAGGAAAAGGGGATGATAAACGTCAAAATATTGGTAAATTCGATGATTTTTCGTACGAAACAAAATGCAAGAAAACTTGCTTAAAATGCAATATTATGCGAAATTCTGAGATTTGAAGGCCAAATCACATATCGTGATACTACATGAAATAGTATCGAAATATTGGTAAAATGAATATATTTACGTAATATCAAACTACATGAAAAACGTGAAAAAAGTCACTAACCATATTTGAGGATTTTAACTACAAATCATTGAGCGAGGTTTCGTATTATTTAGATCCAAGAAAACACATATGACAATGTTGTTTCCAATACAAATGATAAAAATCAATGTGTTTTCATTAGAATTAACTAAAATGTTCCTGATTTTCCGTTTATATTACCGATGGAAGATGTACACGAAAACCGCTCTATTCCGGCTGAAACGTCGATATATGCAATAAAATCAGAACTTCTCCCCCTTTTCAATATCTTACTCAGTATTTTAACGAGAAACAAATAGATGATTGAAAATGAAGAATTTAAGGTTATTATCTAATCCATTATGTGTTTGCATCATTTTTATCGTATATATATGAATTATTACCCATGGACTGAAAATTCACAAAAACGTGGAAAACGCCAAAATATTGCCTAATTCGATGATATTTTGTTTAAATCACATGAAGGAAAAGGGGATGATAAACGTCAAAATATTGCTAAATTCGATGATTTTTCGTACGAAACAAAATGCAAGAAAACTTGCTTAAAATGCAATATTATGCGAAATTCTGAGATTTGAAGGCCAAATCACATATCGTGATACTACATGAAATAGTATCGAAATATTGGTAAAAATGAATATATTTACGTAATATCAAACTACATGAAAAACGTGAAAAAAGTCACTATTTAACCATATTTGAGGATTTTAACTTCAAATCATACAGCGAGGTTTCGTATTATTTAGATCCAAGAAAAGACATATGACAATGTTGTTTCCAATACAAATGATAAAAATCAATGTGTTTTCATTAGAATTAACAAAAATGTTCCTGATTTTCCGTTTATATTACCGACGGAAGATGTACACGAAAATCGCTCTATTCCGGCTGAAACGTCGATATATGCAATAAAAACAGAACTTCTCCCCTTTTCAATATCTTACTCAGTATTTTAACGAGAAAGAAATAGTTGATTGAAAATGAAGTATTTAAGGTTATTATCTAATCAATTATGTGTTTGCATCATTTTTATCGTATATATAATGAATTAATACCCATAGACTGAAAATTCACAAAAACGTGGAAAAACGGCAAAATATTGCCTAATTCGGTGATATTTTGTTTAAATCAAATAAAGGAAAAGGAGATGATAAACGTCAAAATATTGCTAAATTCGATGATTTCTCGTACGAAACAAAATGCAAGAAAACTTGCTTAAAAACGCAATATTATGCGAAATTCTGAGATTTGAAGGCCAAATCACATATCGTGATACTACATGAAATAGTATCGAAATATTGGTAAAAATGAATATATTTGCGTAATATCAAACTACATGATTAACGTGAAAAAGTCACTATTTTACCATATTTGAGGATTTTACCTTCAAATCATAGAGCGAGGTTTCGTATTATTTAGTTCCAAGAAAAGACATATGAGAATGTTGTTTCCAATACAAATGATAAAAAACAATGTGTTTTCATTAGAATTAGCTAAAATATTCTTGATTTTCCGTTTATATTAACGAGGGAAGATGTACACGTAAAACCGTTCTAATCCGGCTGAAACGTCGATATATGCAATAAAAACCGAACTTCTCCCCTTTTCAATATCTTACTCAGTATTTTAACGAGAAACAAATAGATGATTGAAAATGAAGTATTTAAGGTTATTATCTAATCAATTATGTGTTTGCATCATTTTTATCGTATATATATGAATTAATACCCATGGACTGAAAATTCACAAAAACGTGGAAAACGGCAAAATATTGCCTAATTCGATGATATTTTGTTTAAATCACATGAAGGAAAAGGGGATGATAAACGTCAAAATATTGCTAAATTCGATGATTTTTCGTACGAAACAAAATGCAAGAAAACTTGCTTAAAATGCAATGTTATGCGAAATTCTGAGATTTGAAGGCCAAATCACATATCATGATACTACATGAAATAGTATCGAAATATTGGTAAAAATGAATATATTTACGTAATATCAAACTACATAAAAAACGTGAAAAAAGTCACTATTTAACCATATTTGAGGATTTAATTTAGAATCATAGAGCGAGGTTTCGTATTATTTTGATCCAAGAAAAGACATATGACAATGTTGTTTCCAATACAAATGATAAAAAACAATGTGTTTTCATTAGAATTAACTATAATGTTCTTGATTTTCCGTTTATATTAACGAGGGAAGATGTACACGTAAAACCGCTCTAATCCGGCTGAAACGTCGATATATGCAATAAAAACCGAACTTCTCCCCTTTTCAATATCTTACTCAGTATTTTAACGAGAAACAAATAGATGATTGAAAATGAAGTATTTAAGGTTATTATCTAATAATTATGTGTTTGCATCATTTTTATCGTATATATATGAATTAATACCCATGGACTGAAAATTCACAAAAACGTGGAAAACGGCAAAATATTGCCTAATTCGATGATATTTTGCTTAAATCACATGAAGGAAAAGGGGATGATAAACGTTAAAATATTGCTAAATTCGATGATTTTTCGAACGAAACAATATGCAAGAAAACTTGCTTAAAATGCAATATTATGCGAAATTCTGAGATTTCAAGGCCAAATCACATATCGTGATACTACATGAAATAGTATCGAAATATTGGTAAAAATGAATATATTTACGTAATATCAAACTACATGAAAATCGTGAAAAAAGTCACTATTTAACCATATTTGAGGATTTTAACTTAGAATCATAGATCGAGGTTTCGTATTATTTTGATCCAAGAAAAGACATATGACAATGTTGTTTCCAATACAAATGATAAAAATCAATGTGTTTTCATTAGAATTAACTAAAATGTTCCTGATTTTCCGTTTATATTACTGATGGAAGATGTACACGTAAAACCGGTTTATTCCGGCTGAAACGTCGATATATGCAATAAAAACAGTACTTCTCCCCTTTTCAATATCTTACTCAGTATTTTAACGAGAAACAAATAGTTGATTGTAAATGAAGTATTTAAGGTTATTATCTAATCAATTATGTGTTTGCACCATTTTTATCGTATATATAATGTATTAATACCCATAGACTGAAAATTCACAAAAACGTGGAAAAACGGCAAAATATTGCCTAATTCGATGATATTTTGTTTAAATCAAATAAAGGAAAAGGGGATGATAAACGTCAAAATATTGCTATATTTGATGATTTTTCGTACGAAACAAAATGCAAGAAAACTTGCTTAAAATGCAATATTATGCGAAATTCTGAGATTTGAAGGCCAAATCACATATCGTGATACTACATGAAATAGTATCGAAATATTGGTAAAAATGAATATATTTACGTAATATCAAACTACATGAAAAACGTGAAAAAAGTCACTATTTAACCATATTTGAGGATTTTAACTTCAAATCATACAGCGAGGTTTCGTATTATTTAGATCCAAGAAAAGACATATGACAATGTTGTTTCCAATACAAATGATAAAAATCAATGTGTTTTCATTAGAATTAACAAAAATGTTCCTGATTTTCCGTTTATATTACCGACGGAAGATGTACACGAAAATCGCTCTATTCCGGCTGAAACGTCGATATATGCAATAAAAACAGAACTTCTCCCCTTTTAAATATCTTACTCAGTATTTTAACGAGAAAGAAATAGTTGATTGAAAATGAAGTATTTAAGGTTATTATCTAATCAATTATGTGTTTGCACCATTTTTATCGTATATATAATGTATTAATACCCATAGACTGAAAATTCACAAAAACGTGGAAAAACGGCAAAATATTGCCTAATTCGATGATATTTTGTTTAAATCAAATAAAGGAAAAGGGGATGATAAACGTCAAAATATTGCTATATTTGATGATTTTTCGTACGAAACAAAATGCAAGAAAACTTGCTTAAAATGCAATATTATGCGAAATTCTGAGATTTGTAGGCCAAATCACATATCGTGATACTACATGAAATAGTATCGGAAAATTTGTAAAAATGAATATATTTGCGTAATATCAAACTACATGATTAACGTGAAAAAGTTACTATTTTACCATATTTGAGGATTTTACTTTCAAATCATAGAGCGAGGTTTCGTATTATTTAGATCCAAGAAAAGACATATGACAATGTTGTTTCCAATACAAATGATAAAAATCAATGTGTTTTCATTAGAATTAACTAAAATGTTCCTGATTTTCCGTTTATATTAACGAGGGAAGATGTACACGTAAAACCGCTCTAATCCGGCTGAAACGTCGATATATGCAATGAAAACCGAACTTCTCCCCTTTTCAATATCTTACTCAGTATTTTAACGAGAAACAAATAGATGACTGAAAATGAAGTATTTAAGGTTATTATCTAATCAATTATGTGTTTGCATCATTTTTATCGTATATATATGAATTAATACCGATGGACTGAAAATTCACAAAAACGTGGAAAACGGCAAAATATTGCCTACTTCGATGATATTTTGTTTAAATCTCATGAAGGAAAAGGGGATGATAAACGTCAAAATATTGCAAAATTCGATGATTTTCGTACGAAACAAAATGCAAGAAAACTTGCTTAAAATGCAATATTATGCGAAATTCTGAGATTTCAAGGCCAATTCACATATCGTGATACTACATGAAATAGTATCGAAATATTGGTAAAAATGAATATATTTACGTAATATCAAACTACATGAAAAACGAGAAAAAAAGTCACTATTTAACCATATTTGAGGATTTTAACTTCAAATCATAGAGCGAGGTTTCGTATTATTTGGATCCAAGAAAAGACATATGACAGTGTTGTTTCCAATACAAATGATAAAAATCAAAGTGTTTTCATTAGAATTAATTAAAATGTTCCTGATTTTCCGTTTATATTACCGATGGAAGATGTACATGAAAATCACTCTATTCCGGCTGAAACGTCGATATATGCAATAAAAACAGAACTTCTCCCCTTTTCAATATCTTACTCAGTTTTTTAATGAGAAACAAATAGTTGATTGAAATTGAAGTATTTAAGTTTATTATCTAATCAATTATGTGTTTGCATCATTTTTATCGTATATATAATGAATTAATACCCATAGACTGAAAATTCACAAAAACGTGGAAAAACGGCAAAATATTGCCTAATTCGATGATATTTTGTTTAAATCAAATAAAGGAAAAGGGGATGATAAACGTCAAAATATTGCTAACTTCGATGATTTTTCGTACGAAACAAAATGCAAGAAAACTTGCTTAAAATGCAATATTATGCGAAATTCTGAGAATTTAAGGCCAAATCACATATCGTGATACTACATGAAA
This sequence comes from Procambarus clarkii, assembly GCF_040958095.1. Lineage (NCBI taxonomy): Eukaryota > Metazoa > Arthropoda > Malacostraca > Decapoda > Cambaridae > Procambarus > Procambarus clarkii. Next base: position 6,623,619 of record NC_091220.1, read on the forward strand.
TAGTATCGAAATATTGGTAAAAATGAATATATTTGCGTAATATCAAACTACATGATTAACGTGAAAAAGTAACTATTTTACCATATTTGAGGATTTTACCTTCAAATCATCGAGCGAGGTTTCGTATTATTTAGATCCAAGAAAAGACATATGACAATGTTGTTTCCAATACAAATGATAAAAATCAATGTGTTTTCATTAGAATTAACTAAAATGTTCCTGATTTTCCGTTTATATTACCGATGGAAGATGTACACGAAAACCGCTCTATTCCGGCTGAAACGTCGATATATGCAATAAAATCAGAACGTCTCCCCATTTCAATATCTTACTCAGTATTTTAACGAGAAACAAATAGTTGATTGAAAATGAAGTATTTAAGGTTATTATCTAATCAATTATGTGTTTGCATCATTTTTATCGTATATATATATGAATTAAAACCCATGGACTGAAAATTCACAAAAACGTGGAAAACGGCAAAATGTTGCCTAATTCGATATTTTGTTTAAATCACATGAAGGAAAAGGAGATGATAAACGTCAAAATATTGCTAAATTCGATGATTTTTCGTACGAAACAAAACGAAAGAAAACTTGCTTAAAATGCAATATTATGCGAAATTCTGAGATTTGAAGGCCAAATCACATATCGTGATACTACATGAAATAGTATCGAAATATTGGTAAAAATGAATATATTTGCGTAATATCAAACTACATGATTTACGTGAAAAAGTCACTATTTTACCATATTTGAGGATTTTACCTTCAAATCATAGAGCGAGGTTTCGTATTATTTAGTTCCAGGAAAAGACATATGACAATGTTGTTTCCAATACAAATGATAAAAAACAATGTGTTTTCATTAGAATTAACTATAATGTTCTTGATTTTCCGTTTATATTAACGAGGGAAGATGTACACGTAAAACCTCTCTAATCCGACTGAAACGTTGATATATGCAATAAAATCCGAACTTCTCCCCTTTTCAATATCTTACTCAGTATTTTAACGAGAAACAAATAGATGATTGAAAATGAAGTATTTAAGGTTATTATCTAATCAATTATGTGTTTGCATCATTTTTATCGTATATATAATGAATGGACCCATGGACTGAAAATTCACAAAAACGTGGAAAACGGCAAAATATTGCCTAATTCGATGATATTTTGTTTAAATCACATGAAGGTAAAGGGGAAGATAAACGTCAAAATATTGCTAAATTCGATGATTTTTCGTACGAAACAAAATGCAAGAAAACTTGCTTAAAATGCAATATTATGCGAAATTCTGAGATTTCAAGGCCAACTCACATATCGTGATACTACATGAAATAGTATCGAAGTATTGGTAAAAATGAATATATTTACGTAATATCAAGCTACATGAAAAACGTGAAAAAAGTCACTATTTAACCATATTTGAGGATTTTAACTTCAAATCATAGAGCGAGGTTTCGTATTATTTGGATCCAAGAAAAGACATATGACAATGTTATTTCCAATACAAATGATAAAAATCAAAGTGTTTTCATTAGAATTAACTAAAATGTTCCTGGTTTTCCGTTTATATTACCGATGGAAGATGTACACGAAAATCGCTCTATTCCGGCTGAAACGTCGATATATGCAATAAAAACAGAACTTCTCCCCTTTTCAATATCTTACTCAGTATTTTAACGAGAAACAAATATTTGATTGAAAATGAAGTATTTAATGTTATTATCTAATCAATTATGTGTTTGCATCATTTTTATCGTATATATATGAATTAATACCCATGGACTGAAAATTCACAAAAACGTGGAAAAATGGCAAAATATTGCCTAATTCGATGATATTTTGTTTAAATCACATGAAGGAAAAGGGGATGATAAACGTCAAAATATTGCTAAATTCGATGATTTTTCGTACGAAACAAAATGCAAGAAAACTTGCTAAAAATGCAATATTACGCGAAATTCTGAGGTTTGAAGGGTCAAATCACATATCGTGATGCTACATGAAATAGTATCGGAAAATTGGTAAAAATGAATATATTTGCGTAATATCAAACTACATGATTAACGTGAAAAAGTTACTCTTTTACCATATTTGAGGATTTTACCTTCAAATCATAGAGCGAGGTTTCGTATTATTTTGATCCAAGAAAAGACATATGACAATGTTGTTTCCAATACAAATGATAAAAATCAATGTGTTTTCATTAGAATTAACTAAAATGTTCCTGATTTTCCGTTTATATTACCGATGGAAGGTGTACACGAAAACCGCTCTATTCCGGCTGAAACGTTGATATATGCAATAAAATCAGAACGTCTCCCCCTTTCAATATCTTACTCAGTATTTTAACGAGAAACACATAGTTGATTGAAAATGAAGTATTTAAGGTTATTATCTAATCAATTATGTGTTTGCATCATTTTTATCGTATATATATGAATTAAAACCCATGGACTGAAAATTAAAAAAAACGTGGAAAACGGCAAAATGTTGCCTAATTCGATATTTTGTTTAAATCACATGAAGGAAAAGGAGATGATAAACGTCAAAATATTGCTAAATTCGATGATTTTTCGTACGAAACAAAACGCAAGAAAACTTGCTTAAAATGCAATATTATGCGAAATTCTGAGATTTGAAGGCCAAATCACATATCGTGATACTACATGAAATAGTATCGAAATATTGGTATAAATGAATATATTTGCGTAATATCAAACTACATGATTAACGTGAAAAAGTCACTATTTTACCATATTTGAGGATTTTACCTTCAAATCATAGAGCGAGGTTTCGTATTATTTAGTTCCAAGAAAAGACATATGACAATGTTGTTTCCAATACAAATGATAAAAAACAATGTGTTTTCATTAGAATTAACTATAATGTTCTTGATTTTCCGTTTATATTAACGAGGGAAGATGTACACGTAAAACCTCTCTAATACGGCTGAAACGTTGATATATGCAATAAAATCCGAACTTCTCCCCTTTTCAATATCTTACTCAGTATTTTAACGAGAAACAAATAGATGATTGAAAATGAAGTATTTAAGGTTATTATCTAATCAATTATGTGTTTGCATCATTTTTATCGTATATATAATGAATTAATACCCATGGACTGAAAATTCACAAAAACGTGGAAAAATGGCAAAATATTGCCTAATTCGATGATATTTTGTTTAAATCACATGAAGGTAAATGGGAAGATAAACGTCAAAATATTGCTAAATTCGATGATTTTTCGTACGAAACAAAATGCAAGAAAACCTGCTTAAAATGCAATATTATGCGAAATTCTGAGATTTCAAGGCCAACTCACATATCGTGATACAACATGAAATAGTATCGAAATATTGGTAAAAATGAATATATTTACGTAATATCAAACTACATGAAAAACGTGAAAAAAGTCACTATTTAACCATATTTGAGGATTTTAACTTCAAATCATAGAGCGAGGTTTCGTAATATTTGGATCCAAGAAAAGACATATGACAATGTTGTTTCCAATACAAATGATAAAAATCAAAGTGTTTTCATTAGAATTAACTAAAATGTTCCTGATTTTCCGTTTATATTACCGATGGAAGATGTACACGAAAATCGCTCTATTCCGACTGAAACGTCGATATATGCAATAAAAACAGAACTACTCCCCTTTTCAATATCTTACTCAGTATTTTAACGAGAAACAAATAGTTGATTGAAAATGAAGTATTTAAGGTTATTATCTAATCAATTATGTGTTTGCATCATTTTTATCGTATATATAATGAATTAATACCCATAGACTGAAAATTCACAAAAACGTGGAAAAACGGCAAAATGTTGCCTAATTCGATGATATTTTGTTTAAATCAAATAAAGGAAAAGGGGATGATAAACGTCAAAATATTGCTAAATTCGATGATTTTTCGTACGAAACAAAATGCAAGAAAACTTGCTTAAAATGCAATATTATGCGAAATTCTGAGATTTGAAGGCCAAATCACATATCGTGATACTACATGAAATAGTATCGAAATATTGGTAAAAATGAATATATTTGCGTAATATCAAACTACATGATTAACGTGAAAAAGTCACTATTTTACCATATTTGAGGATTTTACCTTCAAATCATAGAGCGAGGTTTCGTATTATTTAGTTCCAAGAAAAGACATATGACAATGTTGTTTCCAATACAAATGATAAAAAACAATGTGTTTTCATTAGAATTAACTATAATGTTCTTGATTTTCCGTTTATATTAACGAGGGAGAT